>NC_137895.1:125597917-125879462 GCF_963455335.1 Martes martes
CAGGACTTGGTAATAAATTGGATACACACGACATGCCGAACTTCACTTCTGTTTACATACATCAAATGATATAAACAGATGTTTTTATACTTTTCCATATTTGGGTTTTAGTTCGTTTTTTTGAAATGTACATTTTAAACTCTTACTTGATGAAACTCCCAACTGATGGAGGTTCACGATAGTAAGAATCAAAATATTTTCAGATTATCATGATGACATATGGCCCTATAATTCTGGATTTTGTAACAAAGTTTGACTTCTGTCCCGTTCATTTGGATAATGCCATACTATCTAGGAAACAGAAATGTGTTTTTAAAATATGACAGGCTCCAGCCTGTGTACATTATCAGACACAGGGAAAAATAAAACAGAATGTCTTGGGTTTAAAACACAGAATTAATGCGATTCTTAAAAAAAAAAAAAAAGTAAATTCTGTGCTCTATTTCTATAATGAAATGAGGTGTTTTGTTTTGGTTTTTTTTTTTGGGTAAGAATAATAGCTTGATTTTTTTTCACCATAATAACTTAATTTTGCTTATGCTTTTTACACCTAACCAGACGGCACACAGCACATTACAGGCAGGTTTGTACACACAGTGCAGCTCGTTCTCCCAGCTGCATGCGTGCGATCTGTCTTTCGGTGCTGGGAGTTATGTTCAATTTAGTAAAAGCTATATTCCACTGTGTACTAGAATCTCCCATTTCTTAAACAGCTAGGATTTTATGTACTTCTCCTTATTGGCTCATAAAGAGCACAGAAAAGAGCAGAAGGTAGAGATAAAAATGAACCAAGGCAAAATACGCCTTTGTCCAGGAGAGAGGAGGAAGCAAACACAAGCACAAAGGCTGTGAGCAGAGATGCATCTGGTGAACATTATGGGATCTTGCAGCCCGTTTTTTGTTTTGTTTTGTCTTTTAATAAATAAGAGAAATTAAACAACAAAGTGTGATCCTATGTATTCACTTAAATTTTCCAGAAAACCCGTGAAGCATACAAAAGACACAGCCCTGGAGAATGTACTGGTAGGCGCTTTCCTACAATACTTGCAGCTTCTAACATGGTTGCAATGAAACACCTCCACTGTGTGCTCCTCCCTGATTCTCCAGGACGTTTTAAAAAGTGAACGTTGTCAAGGGAAAAATCACTAAGTGACAAAGGAATCGTGCCTTCTAACTGAGGCATGTTTCCAGTGGTTTTGAAGTACAAAGTATTTTGGTTGAAGGAACTGATTGCATTCAGTGCGTGAAAAATAAGTCAAAGAAATTAAACAATTTTTAATAGGTTTATGTCTATATTAATTAGAAAATATGCATAATTTAAAACTCTTGCTGGCCGTTTTAAAAAATTTAATATTTAAGCTCTAAGTAAAAACTATGAGAAGTTTCTGAGAAACTAATGTACTAGTGCCTCCAAATTTTTCCTTATTCATACAATCAAATGACCACTGTTTGATTAATAGTAGGAGAGAGCATGGAAAGTAAAATTATCTTGGGTGTTTATTTTGTCCCCTAGGAAAGGAGGGCAAATGCTGGCCCTCAAGCTGTCATAGTGAGATGCAGGTAGGCCCTCGGCCTTTTGGCTAAGATCAAGTGTGAAACAAACTTTGGTTACGGGTCATCTAGCCAAATTTTAAAGAGATGCCTTCCCTGGAAAAGAATGGGAGACCTCACAGGAAGGATTAAATATGTACCAAGGACTATGGGAAGAGATGGAAGCAAACTCTGACTTTGCCTTCATAGCAATCTAGTGTGTTTTCTGGATGGATTTAGTCAAAGCAGGGGTGGGAGCTGCCTTCAGGGTTAACACCAACGGAGCCCAGCGTTCCCCAGAGCGGCCGCCTTCGTTGGTCATTTCATTCCGGCCCAGTAGCTGCTGTTCTGTCCACTTCTGAACTGGTCTGAGTGACAATCACAGCTTCCTTTCTCCCTGGTGGCACTTCATTTACCTTGTGCCCTCTCTCAGACAGTTGTGATAACCTCTAATCTCGAGATTGTCCCTTCTCCTTCACAATCAGCAAATGTAAGTGACTACCAAATTTAATTATCAGAATATTCATCGGAATACAGGGTGATGGGCTGAATCCTATAGCCTCGCTTGTTTTCAGTTTTCGTTCTTAATATGATCTTAAGTGGAAAAAAAATTGTCAGATATAAAACGTAAAGGGATGTTCATGTTATTGGAGTCTCAGGTATGTTTTTATTGTCTTGATTACTTCTATTCCCATGACGATGTAAATGGGTTTTTAACACAGAATTTGGGGTCTTCCTTTGAAAGTAGAATGTTCTGTATATCTTATGGCTTGGAACATCTCTTATTTGGAAGAATTCCAAATATTAAAGAATATAATTAAATCATCTACCTCTTGTTAAAATGATCCCCTTTTTTATTTTTACTACTTTATGAGCTTTTTAAGTCATTAGAAAGCAAGGACTATAGAAAGTATGGCCTTCTTAAAAAGAGGCTTATTACTTGTGAGACTATTAATGTATTTTACGGATAATCGTGGTCTTTTTATAGCAGAAATAGGAAATTAAGCAACTGAATATGCCTGCATTACTAAAACTAGTTATTATGTCAATATTATGACTTTGATCTTTGATGTTTACTTTGTAAATCAGCTTTCACCTCCAAAATGTTTTGCTGGCTTCAAATGTGTTAACCCCTGCCTACAATTAACAACCTCATTTAAAGAGAGGGAGGATGAGCTAAAGAGTTTTAACTTAAACCAGAAGCATCTCCCACTCAATCATTCCCCCTATTTAAAGGCTTAGTTTTCTAGGGACACTTGGGTGGCTCAGTTGGTTAAGTGCCTGACATTTGATCTTGGCTCAGGCCCTGATCTCAAAGCTGTGAGATTGAGGCCCAGATTAAGATTAAGATTAAGGTTCTTCCTCTCTAAGGGGGGAAAAAAAAGAATTAAAAAATATATAGTTTTGCTTTCCTACTGGTTGAGAATATCTTAATCGACTTTCTTTGAATAAAATTTCCTGGTCTTGTAAGTATCACTGAGTTAAAAAAAAAAAAAAAACCAGCTGTAGGAGGGTTTCTAAGAAGTAGTCATGCATTTTTCTATAATGACAAGCTGTAGAAGTAGGAAAAGGATAATTTAAATTCACTCTTAACTGACATTTTCCCAGACTCCACTTAAATCACTGGCACCTCAAGTCTGGGTTCATTGCATTGGGCGTTAATTTTTTTTTTTTTCTGAAACCGTATTTATGTACTCATTTGTTTAATAAGCTCCATTGTACACTCCAACGACTGTTTCTGGAACTCCGATGAATGACGCGCATTTCTCTTCCGTGTACCCAGTGCTGCTGCTGAAGCCGATGCAATCGATCCACTGATAAGCATCCTGTCGAGTAAACGAGACGGAGCCATCGCCAGCGCCGCTACAGTATTAGCGAACATGGCGATGCAGGAGCCCCTGCGGGTGAACATGCAGAACCACGACGTCATGCGCGCGCTCATCGGCCCGCTCCGCTCCTCGAACACGGTCGTGCAGAGCAAGGCGGCTCTCCTGGTGGCCGCAACCGCGTGTGACGTGGAGGCCCGGACAGAGGTGAGAGCTTGTCTATCCACTCATTTTTCGGGTCTGTGCTTATGGGTGGCTTAATTTGAAACATTTTCAAGGGTTTGAACCTACCCATCATTTAGATCCTTCAAAATGGGTGCAGCCCTTCAGCCATGGGCGCGGGGTGATAATAACGTGTCAGTGTACTTTCATCAGTTGTAACAAATGTACCAGTCCGACAGGGGATGTATTTGATAATGGGAAAGCTGCTCCTGCCTGGGCGCAGGGGAGTGTGGGAAACCTCTGCACCTGCTGCTCAATGTTGCTGTGAACCTACAACTACTCTAAAAAGATAAAATTATTAAATTGGTGTGACCCTTTGGAAAACAAATTGTCTTTATCTAGCAAAGAAGAGCAAATCCTCTAATCCGGTATAATCTGGCAGTTCTGTTTCTAAATTCTACCTAGCACGGTCTCTTGCCTCTTTGCACCAGGATGCATTGTTTCTATTATCTAAGCAACTGGAAACACACCAATTGTCTGATTTTTTTAAGAGAATGGGTAAATAAATTTGTAATATGTTCATAAAATGGAACTTCACATTGGTGAAAATGAACTATAGCTACAGACATCAATGGAGATGAATCTCAAACATAATGCTGAGCAAAATCAAGTTGCAGTAGAATACAACTTATGATTCTATTTAGGTAGCATTCAGAATTATACACATCTAAGCAAGATATTGTTTAGGTAAACATACATGTGAGTTGCAACTGTAAAGGCAAAGGTCAATGATTTGGCCTTGATTAACCACAAAGTCAAGAAATCCTCTTGGGGAATCAAGGGAGTGGATGTAATTGAGAGGAACAAACAGGGGTTCAAGGTCATCTAAATGTGTCATTTCTTAAACTGAGCAGTAGACAAACAGGTGTGCCTTTACTATGATGTGTTACATTATACGGGTGGGTTCCATATGCTCTCGTGTTTCTTGTATATTTCAAAGTTTTAAAACATAGAATTGTATTTTTTTTACAAGTGTATCATATAAAAGTGTGTTTTGTTCTATTCATAAAAATAATGCAAACCTATAAACATCCTTTTTTTTCTCTTTCTTTTCTCCTATTTACTTGTCACAGGGCACTCATTCAAACATCTTAGGGTTTTGTTCCTCTCCCGCCAATATAAGTAACAGTAGCTAACACTTACTGAGCACTTACTAGGCAGTGGGCACTGTGCTAAGCACTCTACAAGCATTTAAGCCTCACTTGTGATGGGCATGTTTGCAATCCCCATTTTACAGATGAGGAAAATGAGGCTTAAAGACACAATGTGCTCCCAGCAGAGTTGGTAAGTTGGGAGATCAGGGATGCCATCCAGAGCCCAAGCTGTTGCACTGGGTTCTCTGCTCAGACAACTAAAAAATCTTTTCTGTCCCTTAGGGCAGAATAGACAGTCCCTTTCTATTCTATCCCCTGCTTTGTTCTCATTAACTCCAGTTCATTTGTATTCATCCATTAAGGCACTGAGACTACCAAATTTTTTTTTTTTTAAGATTTATTTATTTAGAGAGAGAATGCGTGCACACACGAAAGTGGGGGTATGGGCAGAGGGAGAGAATCCCTAAGCAGACTCCTTGCTCAGTGAGGAACCCAACAGGGGGCTTGATTCCGCCACCCGAGAGATCATGAAAACCTGAGCTGAAACTAGGCCTGGACACCCAACGGACTGAGCCACGCAGGTGCCCCAAGACTACCAAATATTTATTTGCCCTCTGTTCCGTGTCAGGCACTATGCTAGTCTTCAGCAACACGGCGATCAAAGCGCTTTGGTTCTGCGTCCATGCAGTCTGCAGAACAGTCCATCCCCTTCCAGGAATATCGCAGCTGAGTCTCCTGCTCTCCCTACGCCTGCCACCTCCTGCTTCCCACACTGTCCCCAGACTGATCTTTCAAATATATGACCGTCATCACATCATTGATGTGGCCCTTGGTGCACCAGCACCCCAGAGGAAAAGTTCAGCAGCTTAGCATGGTGGACAAGGACGCCCAGTGACCTACACCTACCCACCTTGCCTGAAGCCTCTTACCAGGCTTAACTCCAGAGTCCAGAAATCCCATGCTATTTGTAATTCTGTCCATATGCTCTGTTCTCTTATTTATATGTCTTTGATTTCTCCACTTGGAGAAATAGCCTCACTTTTGTCCACCTGATAAAATCACGCTTCTCCTTCAAAATGCATGTCAAGCCATCCTGTCTTCTATGACGCCTTTCTTCAGTCTTCAAGCTGGGAACCTCCCTCCTCTATGCTTCCCTTACGCTCTATGCATGCTTCCCGTGTCCTCTGCTTTGCATATATGGTTCTAGTATGAAAGACTATAAGCTCCTGGAGGCTTTAGAGAAGGGATCTGGGAGTTTTTCTTCCCTGTGTCCATGCCATTGATAGATATCTGGCACAGAGGGCATGCTTAATAAACAGTCATTAAATGAATGGGGAAATGAATTAATCAATGAATTAGATCTTTGCCACAAGAACACATGAAGAGTGAGACTATCTTCTCTTAGAAATAAAGAGGTTCAGAAATTTGAGTTGCTAAGCCTCAGATGCTTCAAGTAAACTTTTTAAAGCTGTAATGTTACATGTACTAAAGTGTGATCCCTGAGAAGAAAATGTCTCCGGACATTGATGGAAAATGACTGACTATGGATCAAATGGATTATACCTCATAATGGCTCTTGTCTTCAGATACTACACATAGAAACTGGTAGAATGTTCTTTTTTTGTCCTCTAGGTTCAGATGATAGAGTGTTGCATTTCAGACAGTGAGAAAAGAGCTCTGTCAAATCTTTTTTTTTCCCCTGATTAGAATAATTTTATCCGTGAGTAATTACCTTTATTACCTGAATTTCCTTTAACAGTGTAATTAATGTAGTTCTGTCCAATTCTCTTCTTATTCTTTTTCTCTCTTCCTCACTCCTGGGAGAAATGAAAAGACACTATGCAGCATTAACAAAAATCGGTCTTTTTCTAGGGCATTGCTGTGGTACTTCTTTGGCCACAGTGATGATTTGGTGGCGGTGGCCAGTGACACGGGTTCCCTGGTGTCACTGTATCGGTTCCTCCTGCCCAGCCTTGGAGACTGGATTCCTTCCCTGTTACTGCTGTAACAAATGACCACAACATCGTGGCTTAAAGTAATGGAAATCTATTATCATATGGTGTAGGACATCAGAAGTCTGAACACAGGTCTTATGGGTTGAAATCAAGGTGTTGGCAGAGCTATGTTCCTTTGGGAGACTTTAAGGGAAAGTCTGTCCTTTCTAGATTTTACCATCAACCCCCATCCCTTGGCTGTGGACCCTCCCTCCAACTTCAGAGGGTATCACTCCAATCTCTGCATCTATACGGCTCCTTTCTTGGCTGCAGGCACCCATCTCTCCATCTTACAAGGACTCTTGTAATTAAATTGGGCTCACCTGATTATCCGAGACAATCTCCCCATCTCAAAATTGTTAACTTGTCACATCTGCAAAATCCCCTTCCAGGGAAAAGGACACCTTTGGGGGAACCATCATTCTGTCTACCACAGGGCCAAATGAACATTCAGTGTTGACGAGCAGAATGAATGAACACAGGGGAACAGGAGGACAGGCTCTCCGTCTCCCTCCCACGCAAAAAAAATCACAGTGACCTCCCTCGATTATTTGACCGTGGCCTCCTCTTGACCTTGAACAGAAATCTGGGCTCCTGTCTCTAAGGTTTTGTAAAAAATTGTTTCCCTCTGGATGTAATCAATTCTAAAAATCCTAAAATGTTCTTACATGGTTAAAATCGTTTAAAAATCCAATGAGATTGGAAAAAAAAATCAATATTTATATTCTGTACTTCCGATGCATAAACTTTCGGTTTCCACGTCCAGTTAAGAAATTCAGGTGGCCTGGGGCCGCTGGTGGAGCTCCTGCGCTCCAAGAATGACGAAGTGAGAAGGCACGCCAGCTGGGCTGTGATGGTCTGCGCCAACGACGAGCTGATGGCTGTTGAATTGTGCAAGCTTGGGTGAGTGGAGCGGCCTCGGGTTTTGGGCTCAGATGAAGGGCAGAAGATGAAGAAGCACATTTTTCCTGCCCTAGGAAGGTCAGGCAGAGTCCACACTCCCGCTCGCATGCGGCCAAGCCCTCGAGAGCTGGACCCGTGCAGCGGCCTGGCGGAAAGGGGTCCCTCTCCATTCTTCCCAACTGGAGGTCCTCCCAGCACGCTTGCAAAACCATCTTCACTGTCTCCCTGTCCACCTCTTCACCCTGATCAATCCCGCTCTTCCCCTTCCTTCTGCTATTGCTAACCTGCAATTCCCTGTCGCCACTTTTGAAGTGGAAATAAAAGGTGAGCCATGACTGCGTCTCCTTTCTCTCCCTCCTCCACCCAGACCTCTCCGTCAGAATTAGGCATTCACCAGCCTCACCAGAGTAGTTTCTCCAGCCGCAGGTGAGCGAGTTGCCTTAGCACACCGACAAATAGGGTTTTCGGGTTCCACGGATGGGGTCACTCTACTTCTAACCATCTCTGTGTTTGTGGATATTGCCTGGTTAGCTGGAAAACTTGGAGCCCACTACTACTTCCACTTTAAATGAAGAACTACCCCGCCCCCGCAACCTCGTTGTCCTTTTCAGCTGTTTGAATATGAGTCACTAGGTGGCATATATATTCTCAAAAGGACTGATTTGTCTTCATAATTCTGTCAGTCTTGCTTTATCTAAAAGGGTGAGATATCTTTAACCTTTCCATCTCAGTTCTTCATTCAGGGTCTTGGCCGGGTATATAAATGAGAACTTAATGTTGGATTGCTTGTTTAAAGCAAATAATCCTTTTTTTTCTCTTATTGACAGGGCTTTAGAGATCCTTGAAGAAGTTAATCTATCCGTAAGTCGGAAAAATAAATTCAGTGAGGCAGCTTATAACAAATTGCTCAACAACTACCCGTCTCTGAAATATAGCCTGACTGGCTATTTGTCATCAAGTAACATAATTGGTGATGGATTCTATGACTATGGTCGGGTGAGTGACAGCACTAATTCGTATTTTAGTATGTACTATCATTTCTTCTTTAATCACGATGCCGTTACACTGCAATTTTATAACCACCTTACAGAATATATATTTTTATAGGCAGAAACTTGGGAATCAGAGCTTTATTCTTAACTTTGGCTGTAAGATTTTGCATTTGTGTACAGTTTTAACTAGAATCTGATTACTTGTAGTAGAATCAGCTTGCCGAGGCTGCTCTCAAGTTTCGGAGAAGATATAAAAGAAGGAGGATTTTCTGTTCTAATATTTCTAGGGTTCATGAACCGTGTTAGTGATAAGGATAGAAGTATAGGAGTCTCATTTTATTATAATTTAACTGAAATTAACCAGACTGTAATACCAAATTTTAAAATGTAATATAGAAGAACATTATTTAAGCTGCGTTTCTATGATTTTAAAAACAATATACAGTGTAATTCAAGGTTAATGTCAAGAGAAATGGGAAGCTAAAAATTAGAATCTTAAGGACTTTTCGGCATTGTTGCTTAAGCCAGCATTTTCCTTTCTTCTGGAAACCAAGAGCAATTAGGAGAATGGAAAAAATTTTTTAAATATACAAATGCCACTTTCGGCAAACCTAGGAAACAGATATGATCCACAGACTTCATTTAAAAAAAAATGTAGGAGTTACTGAAAATCCCTGAGATCAGGCAAAAGGAGTGCAGGAGGAGGACTGAAAGGGGGGAAGAAATAAGCCCAGAGAGGGGCGAGGCAGCTAGTGGTAGCAGGTCTCGGAAAACACCGTCCCCGTCTCAGCTGAGGGGAGAGCTCAGAAGTGCAAAAGCCAAAAGCTCGGTTTGCCAGGCAGGTGCAGGACCAGAGACCTGGGATGAGCAAGGCTGGCACCAAAAGCCAGTTTGGTCCAAAAAGGCAGAGGAGACGGGGCCATGAAAGAATCACATAGCTGACTGTATTTGAAGGAAACACTATCGTGGTAATAGAATTGGAGACATTTTAAAATTTTATTATTTTTTAAGTAATCTTCACTATGTGGGGCTTGAACTCACCGCCCCGAGATCAAGAGTCACATGCTCTACCGACAGAGCCAGCAAGGCGCCCCTGGAGACATTTTTTAAAAGATTTTATTTATTTGTCAGAGAGAGAGAGAGCTCAAGCAGTGAGCAGCAGGTAAGGGAGAAGCAGACTCCCTACTGAGCAGAGAGCCCGATTTGGGACTTGATCCCAGCACCCTGGGATCATGACCTGAGCCAAAGGCAGAGGCTTAACGGACACAGCCACGCAGGCGTCCTGAGACATTCTGAATAATGAAAAATGGCTAGCCTAAACCTTGACTCCTGCCGTTCCTTCTGCTTTCCCTGGCTGCCGCCACCACCCGACCTAACATAACACACACACACACACACACACACACACACACAAGCCACTGAGAAATCACTGCTCCCAGAAAGCCCATCTCATTCAGTGATGCGTCGTTCAAAAAGAACAAGCACACCATTATTAGTACAAAGATGTTCTGAGAGAGATGAGCAAAAGAGCAGAAAAACCAGCAAAGGACAAGTTCTCAGAAAAATGTTGCCATAAATCAGATAAAACTGTAACAAATGTATTTGTTCATACAGTTTTTAAAAAATTTAATGAAACAATATTCTTTATAAAGGAGAACTCTCTGATTCCTTCATTCAGTAAATATTAAGTTTCTAGTATTATAGGTTGAAGATGTCAGTAAATAAAAGACATAGATCTCTACTTTCATGACACCAGTGAGAAGAAACAGACGATGAGCAGAAAACATGACAAAGAGATAAATAACATTTATCACATGATCAAAATGATCAGAGCTTTGCGGGGGGCAGTAGAACAGAGGCAGGATAAGGGGGCTCTATAGTGCTGGGTGGGGACTGGGGTTGATGTTCACTGTAATTTTGGAAATTGTGGTCAGGAAGGCAAAAACTAGAAAGTTGAGGGACTTAGCTGTGGGGACAACTGGGGGAAGAGTTTCCAAGCAGAGGAATATGTGTGCCTGGCATATTTAAAAAACAGCAGTCAGTGTAGCTATAGCTGAGTGACCCAAGAAGCAGACTAGTAAGGGCTAAACCGGAGAGGTAGAGCCCAGACCATGTATGTCTTGTAGACCACCGGAAGGAGTTTCGCCTTTATTCTGAATGAAATAGGAAAACTTGGCAGAGTTGTGGGCAGAAAAATGACATGCTCTGCCTGATTTTTAAAGGATCTTGTAGGGACGCCTGGTTGGCTCAGTTGGTTAAGCGGCTGCCTTCGGCTCAGGTCATGATCCCAGCGTCCTGGGATCGAGTCCCACATTGGGCTCCTTGCTCGGCAGGGAGCCTGCTTTTCCCTCTGCCTCTGCCTACCACTCTGTCTGCCTGTGCTCGCTCGCTCTCTCTCTCTCTCTCTCTAACAAATAAATAAATTTAAAAAAATCTTTTAAAGAATCTTGTAAAGTATCTTGGATGAGAGAGGGATCTAAGTATAATACAATTGGGGAAAGACCCCAGAAGATGGTGCGGTCTAACCCACCACAGCAGGCTGGTAAATTTGCTAATACAGGACCTGGACTAGCCTGTTTCAGCATATCCTCACAACATTGTCAGTCATCTGTTTAGTAATTAGTTACTCTCACAGACAAATTCTCTCTTATGTATATATTACATGCATCGAAAACTCAACTATTTTCAGGGGCCGAACTGATAATGATGGTGTGAAACAGCTGAGAGTATAAAACAATACAGATTGTGCGGAACCGGAGGCGAGCTGCCCACAAGTTCAAGTTCCTCTTTCTGACTGTGCCTTTGTGTGTGTGAAATTACATTACTTCAAACAGTCGAGAACATCAGTATTCACTTAAAACAATATAACCCATGCGGATATTACTTTTTTGTTCTTAAATTATCTACAGATTAATCCTGGCACCAAACTTTTGCCTTTGAAGGATCTCTGCTTACAAGAACCCAGTGATCTGCGCGCTGTTCTCTTAGTTAACAGTAAATCCGACACGTGAGTCTCGTGGGGGAGGAGGGGTGCAGGGAAACACATAAGGCTTTTTGTCTGTCCATCATCACATGAGTATATAAGATTTCCAGGACGGTATCCTTTTGCCCCCCCTGTATTTGGCATTACCCCGAAAACAAACACCAATCCGTAAACTCATAGCCTGCCACAGTAAAGACCATGAAACCACCACCAACGTGGTTTTAACTCTGACCCCCTTTTACCACTCAATTCCAGATGTATTTCTGTAGTCAGTGCTTCATACCCTGCTGGTAACATGAAGTAATTGAAGAAAGTGTAAGTAGATAGGAGCAAACCAAAACGAATTATGTTTATAAGGCTCCACAACTGTGTACAGGACTCTAACTTCGGCCCAGAGGTTTTCTGTGTTGTTGGGGTTTTTTTAATATAAAATAAGAAGTAAATAGTAAAGCTAAAAATTAAAGCTTCAAAATGCTTCCTTAAAATGTTCATGTATACCTATATATCTGTCATAATTTATTTTATGTGATGCATTTTATAAAAATATTTCCAGTTCCAATTCACGAACAGTATTCCTTTTTGTCCTACCTTCTCCTCTCCTTTGTGCTTTCATTCTGTCACTGTTAAAAGTCAGCTCCCATTATGATTTTCCAGGGGGGAAAAATCTGTTTTGTAGGTCGAATCCAGGATTGAAAAATAAAGCATTTTAACTCAAATATAATTTCAAAAATTTTAGTTCTCCACCTCCATCTATGGAAGATAAATCATCAGACATTGGTTATGGACGGAGTATTTCTTCCTCATCTTCTTTAAGAAGAGCAAGCAAAGAAAAGACAAAGTAAGAAAAGGGTATCTTTTCTGTACTCAAATAATTCTCCCCTCAGTCTGGTAGTAAGAACGAATTTAGAGTTTGGATTTGGGCCAGTTAATTCTTTTCATGCTTCTAGTACGATCATTTCATGATTGCCTTTTTAAATTGCTGTGGAAAAGATCTCTGGGACAAGTAGGCTTTGGGTGCCATGTGCTGGGAACTTCCAGTGAGCCCTGGAGCACAAGACATAGGAGCTGTGAGCTGGCTTTGTTTGATTATCTGTTGCTGGAGTCATGCCTGATGCTCGGCCTCATGAAGGGAAAGGGAGCCCGGGCATGTCATGGCAAAGAAACACGTCTTCCAAATGACAAAATGCCCGGCAAATGTAATGTTTTATTATTTTTCATGATGGAAATCAATGATGAGTTTTATCTTGTCCTAAGAACAAATCGTTTTCATTTTAGTGCCGGATTTGGATCCCCTACGGAAGACAGATCAGAACCAACTTCTGGACGAAATACAGCTCTTAGCAAATTCGCCATTAAAGAGAAAGGATCAAGGTAGGAAATGTGGGACTCTCTTCTTTTCCAAATGATAATCATGATTCCCCACCGAAGCTGGTGAACCGAAGGGGCGGCCTTTAAAATAGGAAGCTTTTCTTGTGGAATCAGGATGTTGTAGGAGGCAAGACTCATGAAATATAATTAAAAAGTAACTTTGTTTTTGTCTCTTGGAATCTCTTGGAATTTTTGTCTCTTGGAATCTCCCGCCCAGAAGGAATTTCTTCTCCTGCCTCTGGGTGAGAACTCGGGTCACTTTGATCAACTGTACCGTCCTACAGACACGTATATTTGAAAACAGCAACAGCAGTCTCTAGCCGGTCATTTAAAAGTCCAACCCTGTGGCGTGATCAATGTAAAATGACCCTCTGCCCTCCCCCCGCAACCCCCCCACTGCCTTCGCAGGTGGTGAGCCCCACACACCGGAGTGCGGTCCCCTCTCTCTCTACCTTGTGCTTCCATCAACCCCCCCCAGCCCTCCCCCCCAACCCTCCCCTCCCCGCATCCTGCTCACCCAGGGAAACCTCTGACCCTTCAGGAGGCAGGGAGAGGGAGGAAAGGGAAATAGGACCCAGTTCTGCCTTGACGGAACAATTAGAATGTGGTTTCATGCTTTTTAGGCCTGGCATGTTTCAAACATGCTTTCTATATGTTTACGTATTTTTAAACCTATTATTTCTCTAATGAGCACTTTCCTGGATTCCTCAAAAACCCACTTGGACCTCTCGCCACACTCCATGACCCTTTAATTATTGTTGACTTAAGCCCTTCAGAACCACTGTGGTATTGGAGGCTGTTGGCACGCATTTCGAGCATCCGCTTTCTAAACTGAGACGGCCCTCTATGGTCTCCCGAGGTCCGGGCAGTGGTTTGCTCGCCTCAGACCTCAGAGCTGTTTCTTGTCTATTTCTGACCTCATTCTCTATTGTCAGTCCCCTTTGCTTCTTATCTGCTCCTCTTGTTCCAGGACCGATACTTTCTACCCTTTCCTCCCCTCCCTTCCCTTCCACCCCGCTCCTTCCTGCCTCTCCCCTCCCTTCCTTTTCCTGCCCCGCCCCCCAACTCCTCTTCCTGTCTTTCCTTTCCTCCCTGGGCTTCTCTGTGCTTCATTCTACTTGCATGGAGACCTCCTTGAGGACAAGACCATGTTCTGACTTGAGTGATTTCTCTTTCCATCCCTAGTGCTTAGCCCAGGGCTTGGTGAGCATACAGAGACATTCATGTTTCTTCCAGAGGATAGAAATCTGAACATCTGCAGGAAAAGAGTATCTCTGACAAGGTCCACCGTGATAAACCGTGTGTCTTGGGCAAGTTGTTTACCTTCTCTTTGCCTGAGCCCCTTCCTCAGGACAATGGACATAACATAGGGTGTTCTGAGGCTTAGCGTGCGGGAAGCGTATAGAGCAGTGCCTGGCACAGAGGAGACACTCAGCGAATGTCAGTACGGTTGTACGAGACAGTTGCAGGGAGCCCAAGTGCACTCAGCCCTTGCAGGGATGCGGAGGAGACTCCAGAGTCCCATGTGGGAAATGCAGCCATCCCCTCAAGGACAGGAGCTGGGAGGAAGTCAATAGAGTCTCTGTCTCTCTCCCTCTCTTTTTCTCTCTCCACGTGCATGGCATCTTCTTTACAGATGCTTTGTTATCCTCCTTGACTTTCTTTTGGTTACTGCCTCACCCATAACTGTAGCTTTTATGTGACTTTGGTCTGCCATGGAGACAGATCTGGCTCCAATTCCAAACAAACTTTCAGTTCTAAAGCCCAACAACTATCCAGTGCCCTTCTGCCCTCTTGATAAGGGAAGGGTAGGCACTTGTCTGATGGGAGACCATTGCACATATATTGTACTTAACACCATCAATCAAAGTGTACTTTCCCCTCTGGTGCCTCTGATACCATATCAACTTTAATCTTTGGTGATTCTGCCATTCTTGGCAGAATACTGTCTTGTTTTTCTTATAGCTTAGCCTGGTTCTTCATCCTAAATCTTTGGGGGGAGAATGGACAGTCCTACTGGGTTGAAAATTATTTTGTGTACTTGTAAGTATCAAAATGTTGATCTTCAGGGAGGTGGAAAAACAGAGAGGGGGGGAAACAAATCATGAGAGACAAGATCTTAACTATGGAGAACAAACTGAGGGTTGATGGAGGGAGATGGGTGGGAGATGGCCTAGATGGGTGATGAGGATTAAGGAGGGCACTTGTGATGATGAGACCTGCGTGTTTTATGTAAATGATGAACCACTGAACTCTACTTCTGAAACCAATATTGAACTCTATGTCAACTAACTAGAATTTAAATGAATTTTTAAAAGTGCTGAACTTCAGATAGCCATGGGTTTTTAATTACAATATTTGATAGTTTGATTGTTCTGTGCTACTCACATCTTTATCTCCTTTGATCCCTACCTTCTTGTTTGATGGATAAGTCCACTCTTTTCTGGCTCTTTTTGCTATATCCTCATCTACCCATCACAACTACCTTATATACTGACATGCTCCAGGATTCTTCATTTACTCCCACTCTCACTCTCCATGGTTTTAGCTACTGCTGACATATATATACACCTCTCCTGAGTCCAACCTTCTCTCTCCTGCTGCCCTGTAAACAATGTGTTCCCGATGAAACTCATTGTTCCCCCAACTGCCAAACTTCCTCCTCCTCTCTTCCCTAGGCTGGTGAATGTTACCATCTTCCCATGCAATTGCTCAAGCCCAGGAATCATCTTAAAGTCCTTCTTCTCCTTTCCCCTCCTACACTGACTCTCAGTCCCATGCCTTCAATGTCTCTTAAGTCATGGTTTCCCTCCATTTTCACCTTTATGTCCCCAGTTCAGGCCTTTGTATTACATCTCAAGCCACTAACCTCCTTTTTGTAAGATTCTTCTGCCTTTTGTTATAGCCCTCCACAAACCCATCCTCTGTGCTACCCCCCTGAATTACCTTCCCTGAAATGAAAGGCTGATGATGTTACTCTGCCTAAAGCAATGATTCCCTGTCATCCTCCAGATGAAGTCCAAACGGCCACCATGACACCCCTTCTAATTGTCTTACATGTCTCCTATGCATGGCAAATTCTGACTCTTTATATATTTTGTTTTTGTGAGGCCTTCCCTGGTCACCCCAAGTTAGGTATTCTCTTTGTGTTCACTCTTTCATGAATGCAAATGGTCTCATATGTAACCTGAACCTCTCACTGTTGATCTATTTGTCTTTCTTACGCAGCAATGGACAACTTGAGACCTGGGACCAGGTCTTTTTCATTTTTATAGTCGTAGAGCCTAGAATAATATTATGAACACCAGGGACAGTCAAGAAATATTTATAGATTAAATATTCATAAATTATTTCAAATATTGAATGCTAGTTGTTGAAGGAAATAGAGGTTTGACTCCCTCCCAAGATGCCCCAGGAGAATAAGTAAACAAATGAAGATAATTATTTCTTCTCACGCCATTTCCATTCTCCCCCTTGTCCCTGAATCTTCTCCCCACTTGAAGATAAACCCTGATGTACTCCCAACGTTCAAACAGATCGTTAGCATGAAGGAGAACACACATTTTGCGTTCAGACAAAACTGGTCCTTTGTTTTCTTATCTCTAAAACAGAAAAGATCCCTGCCTCGTAGAGGTGCTGTGACAGTAAGTGAAACTATGTTTGTCCAGTGCCTAAACCATTGCCTGGCATACTTAAGTGATCAGTGTATGTCCAGACCTTTACCCCCTCCTTATTCCTGGGTCCACTGGGGAGATAGTTTGGTCATAATCTTGTTGCCCTGTGTTTGTCTGTCTTTTGGTCAA
This sequence comes from Martes martes, assembly GCF_963455335.1. Classification (NCBI taxonomy): domain Eukaryota; kingdom Metazoa; phylum Chordata; class Mammalia; order Carnivora; family Mustelidae; genus Martes; species Martes martes. The sequence continues at coordinate 125,614,633 of NC_137895.1, forward strand.
CCCTTCTTGTCTTGTGACTATTAGTCCTTTGGATCGTGGAGGTTGAGTAAAACATTTTAACTCTATTCATCTGAGAATGTTTAATGTTACCATGAAGTTACTGAGAGATACTGACAAAGAATGATGAGCCATCTAGGACCACAAAGTGGCTAATTTCTTGAAAGGAAGAGGAGAGAAGGGATGGAAACAAGCAAATCAGTTATGTGCATGGGGTAGCCTAATATGGATAAGGAAGGAATGGTTTTTCTCTTTCTCCTCATGAATATCGTCACCATATACTATGTAAATTAAAATCTGGAAGCAACATGGTCTCCCTGGGTGACCAGCAACCAGATTATTTTTGCATGTGAAGGTTTCCGTCGTGCTGTCCTTCATGGGAAGACACTCATAGGAGAGGTGATTAGTTTCCTCTTTATCCTTGATACTTTCCTAGGCCTCACCGGAGCCAACAAATGTAATATACCCTCTGAAGCTTTTCTTTATGAAGACCATTCTCCCTACGATAAACATTTACTATACCTATTTGTAAATGTATTTTAAGTTCTATCTGGATTGTATTTTTGTATTCAGACCAATTTTCATAAATATTTAAGTTGACTGCGTGTGAGTTTATTATACACACTTAAAAGTTTATTGCTTTCCTGTCTCTATTTTGTTTCCTTCCATTCTGTTTATCTCTGGAGTCTTTTAGAAATTTACCGCATGTACTTAAACATCTCTGCTCTTCAGTCTTGATCTTCATCATCGTGACTTCCTAAAACATTTTTATTTTTAAAATAATTTCCCTCAAGCCCTTCTTTTTAACCTTAGCTTAGCCATTTTTTCCTCCCGCCCCCCCCCCCACAATCTGGACTGACTACAAAAGTCTTCCAGAAATAGATATTGTCTCTTAATCACCCTTAACATCTTAATCACATTTAAATACCTTCTTACTTTCTTTTCTTGAGATTATTCATTCACTCAGCAAATACTTACTGTACTAGGTGCTAGGAGTTGTTCTAGTGTTAGAGATAACAACAGTGAACAAAAACCCCTATTTTCAAAGAGCTTACACCCTACTGGGACATTGACAAATTACAAAATAAACTACACACACACACAAACACACACACACACACGCACGCACACATTCATCCTTCTAAGCCCAGAATACATTGTGTGTCCACTTTGTACGATACTCTCTTTGGAACAGAGTAGGTGGAACAGGACACCCAGTTGGGATAGATTTCTAGAACATCTTGAGTTTCTTATTTTTATCATTCATGTGGAATTTATCGAATGCTACCAGGCGTGGTAGTTATTTTTCATATACCAAAATCTTCCTGCCTAAATTGAAACCCCATGTGGGCCAGATTCATGACTTTTCATGACTTAAAGTTCTCCCAGCAGCCTTGCCTTCTAACTTATTTGTTCAAATGGTTGATGATGTCAAAAAGGAGTGAGTGATTAAACTTCGAAAATGTCAATGCACAATTTGGAGCCAGACAAATCTCTCTCTCGACTTTGCTGCCTACCTTCTCATCCACCTATGAACACAGAAACAATCATTGTTGTTCTGGATCCCCACAGTAAATCTCTGTTTTCTGAGGTAATTTCGCTCAAGCCTCTGTAAGAAAGTTAAAAGTCCTGCTATCTTTAATCACAAATTGATGTTCTTTCTGAGGATTAATTTTACGAGAGTTAATTTTGTTATTTCTGAGCACTTGTTTCCATATTTATTTAGAAATGAAATTCCTTTAAGTATTAAAGCCCTTATTAACACAACTGGCAGACTTCATGGCAAGGAAGTCCAAATGAAATACTTCCATATAGAGCTGTGGGAAACTACAGTTCAAGAGCTCCATTAAATTATCCCTTTTTAATCGCTCAATAAGATTGCCCTCCATGATGCACTTAGCCGTGTGTGCTGGCTAACATCTTCTACGTGCCAAATGATTCTTCCTTTCTCCTGGAGGCACACTCAGTGAGAAATACAACCTGCTTTGTTTTATAGGTGGCTCTGAGTCAAATTGTACAATATTATAAAGCTACCCTGTAACTGGGTTTACCCTGAACGGGTAAACCTAAATTTGCTTCCCACCATTCTAATTGACCTTCCAGTGGTCGTTTCCTTTTTCCTAAAGTCTTCCTATGGGTGTGAAGATGTTCCATTTACAAAAAAACAAAGAAAGGTGTTTAGATGGTAGAGCTGGAAAAATACTAATTTTTGCTTGAAGATTTTACCATAATATGTGGTGAGTGCATTTCATACATGATTAGGCTCAGCCCTTGACTTAGCTACAGTCAATAGAATATTGAATTAGAAAATATAAAACTTGGGGCGCCTGGGAGGCTCAGTCAGTTAAGCATCTGCCTTTGGCTCAGGTCATGGTCCTGGGGTCCTAAGATCAGGCCCTGCTCAGCAGGGAGTCTGCTTCTCCCTTTGTCTCTCTCAAATAAATAATAAATTTTAAAAAGAAAATATAAAACTTTCAGTAATTTGTTATGATTATAGAGTTTTGTATAATTCTCCAAAAGCATTTCATAAAATTATGTTTGTATTTTTTCATCAAAATAAAGGGAAAATTCACATGGCCTTTAGCTGATCCCCCCCTCCCTTCACCTTGTACTTCAAGAAATACTTAAAGATAATTCCTGCCCCCAATGTACCGCTTCTGGAACAGAATGCTCAATAGTTGCAAAGACTTAATTTAGGAAATTCACCTGACCTAGCCCCATTTTCTTGGCTAGCTGGGGATATATTATATTTATATTTATATTTATATTTATATATAGTTATGGCCGAGATTTATTATAGCAAAAGATATAATACAGGAGCTGCAGGAAAAAGACACACTTAAGCAAAGGCTATAGAAATCACACACAGGTTTCCTTGCCCTCCCTCCCTTTCTGCTAGCATAGCATAGGATGCAATTTTCTTGTGGGAGATAGCTCCGCCCAAGGAAGTCCACTGGAGTCATGGAATCCAAAATTCATAAAAGCGCACGCTCCAGTTTCCTATAGGGAAACTCCAGTTTGAATGACAGTACATTTCTCTCAGGCTAAAAGGAAATGGCATAACATTTCTCAACTGCTAAAGAAATCAACCATGTCTTCTGTCTCTGCGGAAACTATCCTTTAGCAACGAAGAGGGGGAAGTAAAGACATTTCCAAGCCAAAGAAAACAAAGAATTTATTCCCGATAGTTCTACCTTTACCTACTGACTAGTTACTAGAAGTTCTTCAAACAAGAAGAAGATGTTGAAAGGAACTGGAAGCATCAAGGAAGAAAGAAGGAATAGCAAAAAGGATTGGAATATGGGTATACACAATAGCCTGTCTATTTCCTCAGGAGTTTTATAAATCATATTTGATGACTGAAACAAAAATGAAGAAAGGTAAAGAGACCTCAATGGATGTGAGGTTTCCATGCTTCCCTCAAACTGGTAAAATGTGGATACCAGCAGACTGTGATAAACCACGTATGTGTACTAAAATCCTACAGTAAGCACTACAAACCAATACAAAGAGCTACACTCGAAAATGGTGCAAATATATCAGAGTGGAAAACTAAAAAATGTTCTGGTAACCAACAAAAAGTCAAAAAAGGAAAAACAGAGAAGTAAGAACCAATCAAAAGGCAGAGATTGGCAGAGTGGATTAAAAAGTTATAATGGAGGGGCGCCTGGCTGCCTCAGTCGGTAGAGCATGTGACTCTTGATCTCAGGGTTGTAAGTTTGGGCCCCATGTTGGGTGTAGAGATTACTTAAAAAAAAAATCTTTTGGGGCACCTGGGTGGCTCAGGGGGTTAAGCCTCTGCCTTCTGCTCAGGTCATGATCTTAGAGTCCTGGGATCGAGCCCTGCATGGGCTCTCTGCTCAGCAGGGAGCCTGCTTCCCCCTCTCTCTCTGCCAGCTTCTCTGACTACTTGCGATCTCTCTCTCTCTGTGTCAAATAAATAAATAAAATCTTTAAAAAAAAAATAAAAAAATAAAATCTTTTAAAAAATGTTATGTGGAACTATATGCTATTTAAAGAAACTCACTTCAAATTCATTGGTATAGGTAGCACATTTCACATTGAAAGTGAAAAGACAGAAAAAGATACCATGTAAACATTAATCTTTTAAAAATCAGGAGTGGACTTTTAATATGTAATAAAGTAGACTTCAGAACAAAGAAAATTTCTAGAGATAAAGGGAACATTACATATGACAAAATGGGTTAATCTGTGAGGAAGACATAATGGTCTAATAATGTTAGCACCAAACAACGGAGCCTCACATACATGAAGCAAAAACGGATAGAGCAGAAAGTAGAAATAGACAAGTCCAAAATAATGACTGAGGATTTCAACACTCCCCTCTGAGCAGCTGACAGAACTACTTGACCTGAAATCAGCAAAGATATAAAAGATTTGAACAACACCAGCAGTAAATAGGATCTAATCAATATATTATAGAACACTCCACCACTAACAACAGAAAACGTATTTTTTTCAACTTCATGTGAAACATTTACAAATACCCAGGGTCATAAAACAAAGCTAAGCAACTTTAAAATAACTGAAATCATACAGGATATGATCTCTGACCATTATAGAAACAAACTAGAAATTAACAACAGAAAGACAACAAGAAAATCTCTAGATGGGCAGAAATTGAATGGCACGTTTCTAAATAATCTATGGGACAACAGTCTCAAAGGAAGTTTAAAACTACAAAGAACTGAATGAAAGTGAAGATATAGCATATCAAAATTTGTGGGATAAAAGCAAAGCAGTGCTTAGAGGGAAATTTATTTTACTAAATGTATTAAAATGAAAGGAAGGTCTTGAGTCAGTAAGCTAAGCTCTTACCTCAAACTAGAAAAAAACAAGCAAAGAAAACCCAATACAAGGAGAAGGAAGAAAACAATAAGGACCAGATATCAGTGGAATTGAAAACAGAAAAACTGCAGAGAAGGTAAATGAAATCAAAAGCTTATTCTTTAAAAACATCAGTAACATTGATAAATTAGCAAGACTGACAAAACATAAAAAAGAAAATATGTAAATTATGAATATTAGAAATGAAAGAAGGACTCATCATCACAAACCCTTCACATGTTGAAAGATAATGCTATGAGCACTTTAATTCAGCCACTTAGATGAAATGAGCAAATTCATCAAAAACTGCAAACTATTAAAACTCACCAAGGATGAAATAGATGACCTAAATAATCCAGAACTATGAAAGAAATTGAATTCATAAAACCATGCCTAAAAAGAATCTCCTGACCTTGATGGTTTTATTTGTAAATTCTGCTAAATGTTTCAAGAATTAATAAGAACTCTAAATGGTCTTTTCCAGGAAATAAGGGAAAATGTTTCCCAATGTATTATCCTAATGCCAATATCAGACAAGGCGTTTGTACAAAAAATTATGGGGATGCCTGGGTGGCTCAGTCTGTTAAGCTGCTGCCTTTGGCTCAAGTCATGATCCCAGGGTCCTGGGATCAAGTCCCGCATTGGACTCCTTGCTCAGCGGGAAGCCTGCTTCTCCCTCTGCCTCTGCCTGCTTGTGTGCTCTCTCTCTCTCTGACAAATAAATAAAAAAATAAAATCTTAAAAAAAGAAAAAGAAAATTACTGCTGAGTAACCATCATGAATACAGATGTAAAAGTCCTCTATGAAATATTAGCAAATCAAATCCAGCAATACATAAAAAGAATAATTCATCCAAGAGGAGTTTATCCTAAGAATGTAAGGCTGGTTCAGCATTTGAAAATCAATCAATGTCTACCATATTGACAGTATAAGGAAAAACCTACATGATCAGATTAATTGATGCAGAAAAAGTATTTGACAAAATTCAACATTATTTATGATAAAAAAATACAACTGTCAGCAAAATAGGAATATAAGGGAACTTTCTCTATCTGATGAAAGGCATCCACGGAGGGGTGAAGAAAACTACTGATTGTATCTTACTTAATGGTGAAAGACTGGATGCTTTTCTGACAAGATCATGAACAAAACAAGGATAACTATTCTTATCACTCCTATTCAACATTGTATTGGAAGGCCTACACATTGCAATCAGGCAATTTTTAGAAGTATGAAGATTAGAAAGTGAGGGGAAAAAAATAGTTCCTATTTTGCAGACAACAAGATAGTCTAAATAGAAAATCCTTAAAGAGGGGCAAATGGGTGGCTCAGTGGGTTGAGCCTCTGCCTTTGGCTCAGATCATGATCTCAGGGTCCTGGGATCGAGCCCTGCATTGGGTTCTCTGCTCCGTGGGGAGCCTGCTTCCTCCTCTCTCTCTCTGCCTGCCTCTCTGCCTACTTGTGATCTTTGTCTGTCAAATAAATAAATAAAATCTTTAAAAAAAGAAAAGAAAAGAAAATCCTTAAAGAATCTACTTTTTAAAAAACCTCACAGGACTAATAGGTGAGTTTAGCAACAGATCAGGATATCAGGTCAATACACAAAAATCATATTTCTATATACTGACAATAAAAAATTGAAACCCATAAATTTGTGGAATACCATTTTTAATAGATTTCAAAATGAAATATGAAGTAAAAATGAAAGTGAAACAAAACTTATACAATGAGAACCATCAAACACAAAGGAAATCAAAGAGTCACTGAATGAGTGAAGAGATAGACCATGTTCATGTGTTGGAAAATTCAACATAGTAAAAATGTCGGTTTTCTCCCAAATTGATCTATAAATTTGGTATAATTCCATCAATATTCCAGCAGGATTTTCTGTAGATACAGACATGCTAATTCTCAAAACTTTATGGGAAGGTATATAAAATAATTTTGAAAAAGAAAAATACAGTTGAGTCTCTCTGACTGATTTAATGATTTGTGATAAAAATACAGTAATCAAGTTATTAGTGAATGAGTCTTATATGCCTTCTAAGAAAAATGTCTTTTTTGTGAGTCTGTTTTAGCCAGTAGTTGACCCAGTTGATTTCTTCTTCTTCTTTTTTTTTTTTAAGTTGTATTTTATTTAAGTAATCTTTGCACCCAGTGTGGGGGCTCAAACTCACGACCCCAAGATCAAGAGTCACACAGTCTTCCAGCTGAGACCGTCAGGCACCCAGACCCAGCTGCTTCCAATCTTCAACAAGTTCCAGCCAGTGTTCCGTGGGTTGTCGTTTCCACCATCAGTCTGGTTTCCAAAGGCTTGGCAGTGCTATTTGGAGCTGTCCTGACTGTGTGTCCAGCTTAGGATTTGGGTGGTGGTCAGTCCCATTGTTCCATCCTCAAAATCTGTGATGTGCTGTTTAAGGTCAGAACCATGTATACACAGCTTATGGGGGCGGGGGGGGGGGGTAAGCCTAAGAATTCATAAATAACTTGATTATTTTTTCCTGAGCTTTTCCCTCTTCGTGATCTCCCTTGTCTTTGTTGGTTCCTTGGAGGTTTCTTTTTGGTCCTCAAGTCAGAAAACTTCATTTACCCTGCCCTGCTATACTCTTACCATGACTGCCCCTATATCTCCAGCCAAGCAACATGAGGACTGAGCAAGTATAAAGTTATTTTAGGTTCTTATGAAATGCTGATGTCACCACTGTCACAGGATTCCTTAGGGGCTGGGGCACAAAAGAATGGAGGGGGGATAAAAGAACACAACAAAACACAGCTTTCCTCCACCCTGTGTCTTTCCTGTTTCTCAAGAGGGCTTCTCCTTGAGCTCTGTCTGTGCTGATGCCTACTTCCAGATTTTGAGCTGTGTCTAGTTTGGTTTGGAGAATACTGGGGAAAAAAATAAACTCACCATCTGTTCAGTAATAATTCAAAAGATTTTCTTGGATCTTCCTGCTACCATTTGCTTTTTGGAGTCTTCAAGTAGTGGTCAAATACTGTCCAGGTTTGTTGGACTGTATTCAGTAGGAAAAACAGGATTAAGTGTGCCTACTCCAGGTTACCTAGAATGGGAACACATGCCATTACTCTTGCCCAACTCATAAATTAATGAGGGAACCAGTAAGATGTTAATATTAGTCCAAAGGACATTTGGTCCAAAGGACATTTGAGGATCTAGGTATTTATATCCAGTTTAATTAAGGAATGTTAGGAAAAGATTACTGAGTTACATAAACAACAGCAACAACTAGTTAGCATCCTACAGGACAATAAACTATAGCCTCTGGCAAGATCTTCTCCATCGACAGAAATAGTTTGCATCTCTACGAAACAAACACATGTTAGCTAGCAAATTCTCTAAGTTTGAAGCAATTAATTCATAGAATGTTTTAATTAAAGAGTATCTTTACAACTAAGTACATTCCAGTTTTCCTAAGTACAGAATTAAGTGCATTTCCCTAGATAAACTTTAGGTAAACTGGGTGGCTCAGTCAGTTAAGCCACTGCCTTCGGCTCAGGTCATGATCTCAGGGTCCTGGGATCAAGTCTTGCATCGGTCTCCTTACTCAGCGGGGAGCCTACTACTCTCTCTCCCTCTGCCTGCCACTCTGCCTGCTTGTGCTGTCTCTCTCTGTCAAATAAATAAAATCTTAAAAAAAAAAAAGATAAACTTAGGTAAGTCTTCACTCCTGCATGACATGGATGCCAGCCTTATTTTGTTTTGCTTTTTTTCCATGTTTTGGATCATCCTTTTTTTTAAAAAACAGTGATTCAGACTCTTCCTGCAGAAGGTCTCAGCCGAAGCAAGAGATGATGTAAGACCAGCTTAGACTCCCTGAGTAGGCAACCTATTTTTTCCCAATTCAATAAATGTTTATTACGTACCTACTACGCACCAGACATCTGGCTAGGCAATCGTAAGCAAGACCAGTGTACGATTTTCATAATACGTATCAGTCATGTCATATTATCTTGAAAGCTAATTTCTCTTACATAATATAGAGACTATAAAATGCTATCGTTGTCATCAAAAATTTGAAAGCTGCATATGATACGATCGTTAAGGTATAAAATACTCTATTTCTGGGGTGCTCTTCAGATGAACTCGGAGTGCAGTTACTGCCTGTTCATTTCGTGACTCTAATTGCTGCCGTTTCCTCTCAAAGGAAAGGCCGAGGGAAAAAAGAAGAGGAAAAAGTGAAGGAGGAAGAAGAGGTTGCAGCAGTCCCCAAACTGATCGGAGAAGGGAGCCCCGATAAAGAGTGGTACCCTCCCGCCGACCCGGACTTCTGTGTTTATGTGTATGAAGTGACCAAGTCGATATTTCCCATAACCAATATCAAGGAGCAGATTGAGGCTCTTGCCAAGTAAGTTGTCTCTATCTACATAGGCATTTTAAGTTTCCGAAGCAAAGTTTTTTATTTTAGTGGTGTGCATTTCTTAGCCCATTTTCAGCTGACAACACCGTAATTACTGCCCCCTACTTCTGACCCTGCAGCAGAAACACAATAAATTGAAAAAATGCCTAATTTCTATTTTAGGTCCCATTTCCGCCAGGAATCAGAGCTAGGAGCTGGAAATTGCTTAAAGAAAAATGCTTTTGTCATTTTCTCCAGCTAAACCATTAAAGGCATCATTCAATGTGATCCTGAAGAAGTTAGGAATGAATCAAAAGTTTGGAAATTAAATTACTCCAAAAATAAAAAAATAAAAAAGAAAGAAAAAATTAAATTACTCCTTAGGTACCTGGGGTGAATTCTTTGCAAACTCACAAATTATTTTCTTTTTTCGATTTTTTTTAAATTTAAATTCAATGGATTAACATGTGGTGTATTTAGTTTCAGAGGTAGAGTTCAGTGATTCATCGGTCTTCTATGACACCCAGTGCTCATTCCATCACGTGCCCTCCTTAATGCCCATCACCAGGTTGCCCCAGCCCCACAAATTCTTTTCTGATACAAATAGCTATCACTGATTTTCAGGTCAGGTAGATGTCTGATATTTTGCGTTTCGCGTTGCTCTCAAGTGAGGGTGTGCGCACTCTAAGGGGTGGCTGTTCGGGCAGGCTCCACGCTCTGTGGACGCCAAGTGACGTTGCCTTCCTCATCAGAGCATCTAATGTGAGTCCACTAAGAGAAATCTGAGAACTTGACTTGGTAGCTGTAAGGGATTAGGAATTGCAGGAAGCAGAGGGTGGCCTCTGTTGCTGGCACCAACAACCTGTAAGTGAGCTACTGGATCCTACAGCAGCTGTAGTCTCCACGAGAGCCTGGATCTACTCCAAGTAGACGGGCCTTGCACTCATCAAACCTGGGTGTGACAACTGCAAGAAACACAGCTGCCAGATCATTGACTTCTCGGCAGCCAGAACTGGAAGAGAACATTTTTGGCGACGGAAGTTTCCCTGATGTCCTTGAGAAGTGATGACGCGCGCAGAACTCTGAGCTCATTGCAGCATTTGTCAGATGTCCCATGCTCTGTTCCTATCAGGAACACTTTTCATCATTCCCAAATAATTGTTTTTTGTTTTTTGTTTTTTTAACCTGAGCCCTTTACGCGGCAAGATCCAGAGCTTTGTCCCTGTGCCTTTGATTCCCAACATTCATTACAGGACACCTGGCGGAGTCCTTGCGACAGCTCTCTCCCCACCCCTTTCTGGTTTTCACCATTGTTCTTCTTTGCTTGATCCTATGGACAGCAAGAGGAAATTCTTTCTTAAAATTTGCAATTCTGCCTCTACTCCAAGGTGCAGGAGCCTTCAACAGAGGATTTTTGGAGGTGTGTGTACTAACTTCTGCTGGAAGAGCTTCCAATGAGGAGGAAACCCCTAGGCAAAGCACACCACCCAACTTAATTAGTTTTCCTTCTGCCCCCTTCCTCTCTCCTCTCACTTCAGTGTTACATAAATGCCTCTAAATCAAAAAAATAAGACAATTTAAAAGGAAAACACTTCTAGGACTTGAAAATATTTGGGAATCTAATGGGAAAATTTCCAGTGTGTTTTTATTATCCCTGTGTTCAAATTCCTTAAAAGCAGGACCATATGTTAGTACAATGCCTTGGATTTCAGATTGAAAAGTTTGAAAATATTTTTCAAGAGCGAGCTAGAACTTTAAGACTGCTCTGATACAAATTTAGTATGATATTGATTTGTATCTTGCTGTAAATATTGAAATTAGCATTTATTTCTTCCTTTGTGTTGAATGAAATAGTTAGAATTTCAGTTTACACATGATAGTTTGAAGACAATAGGCATAATGTTAACACACTTACAGTAAGTTTAAAAAATAAAGCCAGTAATAAAAGTCAGAGGAAATATAGTTTTTGCACATACAGTTATACATACAGTTATACTCAAAGTATCCAAAGTGAGATATTAAACTTGATTAATTTGATCTCAATGTAATTGAAACAGGTATGTGGCAGAAAAAATGGGTGGTAAAGTTTCAAAAGAGAAACTACATGATTTCAGCTGGGAACTTCACATAAGTGAACTAAAATTTCAACTTAAATCCAATGTTGTACCAATTGGACTGATCAAACAAGGAATCTTCTACCATCGAGCTTTGCTTTTCAAGGTACTTAAGATGTTTTGCTTCATTTGCCAGTAGGTAAAACTGTTTGTCTTTATCATGATGGTGTGAGCCAGCGGCTAACATTTAACTGGCTAATAGTAACCCTATCGTTTAGAGTTACTTCTATTTGAGATATATATGTATGTGTATATTTGCTAGGCTATCAGAAGCATATTCATTCAACGTTTATTATACATCTACTATAGCCAAGGGCTCTTCTAAGATCTGGGAATATAGAGATATGAAATTGGTAGCCCTTACACCAGGTACCTAAGGAAACTTGTGGATTCTAAGGAGATATCAGGGAAAGTTTCAGGGGAGGAAGTGATATGCAGCCTGAATATTAGAGGCTACGTAGAAATTCAGCAGGTAAAGAAGGAAGACAAGAGCATTCTAAACAAAGCAAACATTTTATACAAAATAACAGGAATGAGAGCCCCTGGTCCATTGGAGGAATGCAGAGTAGTTTGTCTGGATGTAGGAGGAGTTGGGTGAGGCTAACGGGCAGATGACAGAGCACAATGGGAGTTTGCACTTGACCCTAAAATCTGTGAGAGCCACTGAATGTGGTTAAGGGGAAACATGATTTTGAAACACCATTCAGGCAACAGAATGGGGAATCGATTAGAGCAAGGGCAGGACTGGAGACAGGAAGACCAACTGGGAAGATCATTGGCTCAAGAACTCCGGATGACCTTTACTAACGCCATAGTTGTGAGGGCGTGAAAGAAGGTGTGAGTTTACAGGGAGATTTAAGAGATACAACTGAAAACAGTTGGTGTCTGCCTGGGTGTGGTATGAGGGATTGTATGAGAAGAACAAAGTGATTTTCAGGTCCTGGGCGGGGCAACTGGTAATGATGGCATTAGTCACTGAGATGCGGACACTCAAGAAGGATCAGATTCAAGAAAGAAGTAGGTGGTTTTGTCCTCTATTGTCTCAAGTATCTGGAATATAATAGGAGCTGCAAAAATGGTTTCTGAACTATAGACTGAATGTAAAGATTCCTACCCCCTCCCAAATACCTACAAACCTCTTTACATCCATGTGTATCTTGTTTCCAGTTCTCGGCTAATTCGATCTCTAATCCAAATGCCAGCCTTCCCTCTTTTCTTGGATTTCTTGCTTTATCGAATTTTCTCCTATCTTCAATCTTTCTCTCTATTAGCTGTTTTTCCTTGAAAATCTAAAGTTAAGTCTATATTACTTAAAGAGGAAATAGAAATCTTTTCTCATCATAGCTACAACTACTCCCAAAGCTCCTATTACCATCACCACCATCATTTTGAACTACGTGTCAAGCACTTGATAAATGCAATTGTGAAAGTCTTGGAAATGCCAAAGGCTGAAATTACTACCCTTGTTTGAAAGACAAACTGAACTCTAAGAGGGAACTTACCCAAGGTCTACCAGAGGCCCAGCTGGAACCCGAACCCGTGCCTATCTGAATCAAACCTACCACATTGCTTCTATCTGTAGATAATTCTCATTCTGGGTCAAAATTCAGAGTCATCTCAGCACCTTGTCATTCCTTAGCTTCCTTAGTTTTTCTCCTCAGCCCACTGAAGCCTGGCCTTGGCTTCCTCTCAGAACGGACCCCAGGAATCTATCGTCTGTCTTATTTGATATGTCAGAGAATTTGTCACTGGTCCTTCTTGTCCCTTGACACCACTCTCTTTAGTCTTTTGAACTCTCTTTCCACCTCATCTCAGTCACCTTTGGTGACCTCTTTTCCTCAACCCCTCTTCAATGTGGGGGTCCCTCATGGTTCCACCCCAGACCTTCTCTTTTCTCACTTTATGTATTTCCTACAGTGAGGTCCTCCGGTCACATGGCCTTACATACAAACTGCCAAAGGCACCCAGATTCTTTCCTCTGTCCCACAAACCTCTCCTGATTCCTAATCTATGTGTCTGTGCACAGTGGGCTGCACCCTAGTGTCTCACAGGCACTGTATTATTGCGCTCATGCTACCCTCACAAAATCCCATACTCTGGGGGGTTTAATCAGTAAACACTTTTTTCTCACAATTGCTGAGGCTGGGAAGTCAAAGATCAAGCTGCCAGCAGAGTCAGCATCTGGTGAGGACCCTCTTCCTGGTTTGCAGCGGCCACTTTCTGCCTGTGTCCTCACATCCCAGACAGACAGGAGGCTCTGATCTCTTCCTCCTCTTACAAGAGCATTAATCCCGCAGTGGGGGCTTCATGTTCATGACCTCCTCTGAACCTGACTACCTAAAGGATCCATCTCCCAATACCACCCCACTGGGGAATCCAGGTTTCAGCATATGTGTTTGGGGTGGGGAGGAGCACGAATATTCAGTCCACCTCATTATGCCAGAGTGAACCTATTACCCTCACACCTGTGTGGAGTCACACAGTTCAATAGCCGGGTCTTGCCCACCCCGGACATTCTGACCGCCGATACCAATGATAAAATCTTATCCTTCCATCCTCCTAAATCATTCACTCCTATGAATACTCTTCATCCTCCTATTTTATTCTAGTTTGCTGCCTCCTTTTTGGCTTTGCTTTCCCCCTTTGGCAGCCTAGATGAATTATCCTTGGACCTTATAACTGGCTCACTAACTTCCCTCACTTTCTTGACCCCATCGGTCCTCCCCACTACTTTGCCAGTCCCCCCAGGCCCAGTCGGATTGCTTGCCCTTTCCACTGTGATGCTCGGGCTTTGGAACTTGACAGTGGGGAATGCCACAGCCAAGTCAGCATCCCCAAATCACATGGACAGTCATGTAGCCAGGCCACTCTTTTCTAGCCCCTGGTCACAAGTTTTCCTTTTTCTCCTCAGCAGCTCTGCCCTACACCTGCCTGTCCTTCTACTAACACTTTTATCTCTGCCTCTTTCTTAGAGCAGACGACCTTGTTTCCCCCTTCCCAGAGAAGATGGAGACTTTCAACTGGGAACTCATTCAACTCAGTGGGAGGCAGGATCACCCTGAGCTTAGGAATGCGGACTCTGGGGACAGATTCCCTGGCTTCCACATTAGGTTGCCACTTATGGTGACCTTCCTCAGGAAATTGATCTGGCCTCAGTTTTACTCTCCATAAAATGGGAAATGCTATCTAAAATGGGAAATCATTATCTATTTTACAGGATTATTTTGATGATTTAAAGTGCCTTGACATGGAGTTAAGGGAACAATAAATATTATTTCAGAAAACATGTTTATTTTCAACTCTCTACCCACTAGACAATGAGTGTAAGAGGATCCGAGTACTAGTTCCAATGAGGGGAGGGGTGGCAGGCCCGGGGGTAGGGGGGCAGTTTTATACACCCAGCCAGTCTCCGACATCAGCTAGCTCAATGCAACTCAATTCCGACACTACCTGCCTAGAGACAGTGTCAGACCCTGCAGGTTATGGGCTCGGTTCTGCAACACTGTCCCGTCCCCACCACACACACTTCAGCCAACCGGTCCCAAGCCCCAGCTGTCATCTGTGCTTCTGACCAGCCGGCTATAGATTGGAGGTTCCCAAGAACACAGCCCCCTCAGGGCTGATTAATTTGCTAGAGAGACTCACAGAACTCAGAAACATTTGGATGACTAGATCGCCAGTTTATCATAAAAGGATATAACTCGAGAATAGCCAAATGGAAGAGATGCATGGATAAAGGAATGGGGAGAAGGCTTGGAGCCTCGGTGCCCCTCTCCAGGTGCGCCACACTCCCCGGATCTCCACATGGTCGCCAGCCCAGAAACTCTCCAAACCCTTGCCTTTTCAGGGAAGCTTCATTTCATAGGCATGATTGAGGAAATCATTGCCACTGGTGGCTGATTCAACCTGCAACCCCTCTCCCCTCCCCAGAGGTTGGGGTGGGACTGAATGTTGTAACCCTCCCATCCTAAGATTGGTTCCCCTGCCAAACAGCCCCCATCCTTAAGTACGGTCCAGAAGTCACCTCATAAACATAAAGACACTTTTATGGTTCTCATCGCTTAGGAGATCCCAAGGATTTAGGATGCCAGAAATGGGACAAAGACCAAACATGTATTTCTTATTATAAATGACGATACCACAGAACGCCATCCATTTGGATACTGTTGTATTGGAGGTGACTGTCTATCAGGCAGGCTCAGACTAGAGAGGATGGAAGGCTCTAAGAGGGACAACCATGTCTTACTCGTCTTGGTCTACCCAAAAAAGTCTACCTGGTGTAGTCAATACATAGTAAATAATCAATAAATCACGTTACTATATACATGGATTATTAAAACCACACAATTCTTGCCTTCTACTACTGGGAACCCTTTTTGAGCCCCCCCTCTGTGCAGCATTCATAACTCTAAGCACTTGACATGCATTTGTCCCCTTCACCTCCGCAAACACCCCACTAGGAAGGAGGCTCTTCTGTTGTTCTCATCTCCCAGATCAAGAAATGGAAGCACAGGGAGGCTGAGTCATTTGCCCAAGTTGACAACAACTAGAAAGTGGCTAAGACGCTACGATGTGGCTAAGAAGTTTCCAGATTATTTTAAAGATACTTTTTAGAATAACCTCAAAATCAGGGCCAACTGAAGAGAGCACTTCCAAGGGACATAAGCCACCCCAGAGGCAGTGGCAGCAGGGACCCCAAGAAGGACCGGCCCACGGCGCACGGCACCGTCCCCATCACACAGAATAAATCAGCAAGGAAAAGGTCCCCACCAATTTGATTCCTCCATTCAATCCCACTGCATATCACACCCACAGAGCAGCCTAGAAACATAGAAAGATTGATAGGTGCGGTAGCGCTGAAAGCCCGTGGAATAGCTTTTCTCCAATGACGTTATCAATCTTGTGCTGATACAATGCAGTGTAACTGCCTGAAAAATGTCACTTCCCAGCAGGACCTACACAGAGATTTTGAGTCTACAGGATCTCGGGGAACAAGGGAACTTATCACACTGTATTCGCTCCTATCACAATATCCCACATTTTTTTCAGCCTCCTTTCTAAGCCCTTCTTTGCAAGAGTTGTACGTTTCACCTTCAACAAGGTGGGTTTTCCGGCTAAGGATTTTTCCCCGCCCCTCTCCCTCCTCACTTTTGGTTGCTCTTGTGTTTTCTCCCACAGGCGCTGGCTGATAAAATTGGCATCGGCTGCTCTCTGGTTCGTGGGGAGTATGGCAGAGCTTGGAATGAAGTTAAGTTGATGAATGAAAGTCGTAAGGGACTGATTGGGGCTCTCCCTCCCCCTGAGGTGTATATCGTTGATCTCATGTTCCATCCAGGCGGGTTGATGAAGTTAAAAAGTAAAGAAGCAGATCTTTACAGATATCTCTAAGCTACCAAAAGAACAAAAAGGGGTTCACACAAGAAATGTATTATATACACTTCCTATGAAGTTCACCGATTGATTTTATTTCTTTAAATAAAAGTATTAGAAATGTTCTCTCTGTGTAGAAACGAGGACGCTTGGATTGAACTTGGCGGTGGTTCTGATTTCAGGCTCTTGGCGGGAGTTCAGTCTGGTTAGATCCTATTACGCACACTGACCCTCATGTAAAGTTTATTATTGTCAAAATTAATCCATCCCACTATTTCCTGAGGAGCCTCTGCCCTTTGGGAACCTTGTGGTAAAACACCCAGCTGCTGACCGCTGTTCCCGGGACAATACCATGGCCTCATGCCTGTCATGCCCAGAAGCTTCAGGAACACTAGGTTAAATAAATTCAGTAGTATTTTATGTCTTCAGTCACTAAGACTGACTAAGTGACTAAGTCACTAAGACTATGTCTTGTCTCACTAAGTCAGAGTATTGATAGTTCGAATATCTATAGATCAATTTTAGTATTACTAATTCTAAAAATTTTTTGTTCCCACGGTAAAAAATGTATTATTAAGAAAATCACCTAATATACGTCACTGAACTAAAAATCTTTCTAAAACCTATTCCCATAAACTGTGTTTGTCTTTTGTCCTGTCTGTGTTTTACTTAAATATATACCTCCAGTTAAAAACAATTCTGGGGACGCCTGGGTGGCTCAGTGGGTTAAAGCCTCTGCCTTCGGCTCGGGTCATGATCCCGGGGTCCTGGGATCGAGCCCCGAGTCGGGCTCTCTGCTCCGTGGGGAGCCTCCTTTCCCCTCTCTCTCTGCCTGCCTCTCTGCCTACTTGTGATCTCTGTCAAATAAATAAATAAAATTAAAAAAAATTTTTGATTTGCTTTTACACATTTTCATGCTGGGCCATGAAATGAGTTGTTTGCATTTGTGTAGCCTAAAAATCCTTTTTTGGAAAATTTTAGATAAGGAAAGAGAGTAAATCTTTGTGAGAAATTGTGTTTTGAGTATGGAGAGCGAAACAGGGAACAAACACACATTTAAAAAGATAAATAAAAACTAGTAATATGATGACTGTCATAAAGTACATATATCCTAGCCTGACTTTAAATCTAAAGTTTACTGTAATCATTTTACTAGAAGGTTTTTAAAAGTCAGCTTGGTTTTAGAAATGAAGGCTGAGATGATTCCGTATGAACCCATGTATAACTTCAAAGAATTTGTATTTCCTTATTTCAAAATAAAGTTCTTTATATCAAATGGTGTGGTAATTATATTTATCATGCAATTTCGTGAACCGGGCATGGATTATAGGATGCAAACCCGTCTAAGCATTTTCAAGTCTGTTTTGATCCAGAACACATTTAAAGTGGATTACAAAGATATGTAAGATGTAACAAGATAAAAATAAATGAAAAACAGGCGTAAGTGTTGGAAAGCAAGTTCAACAAGGCCAGGAATAAGCTTAGAATTCAAATGCATCCATGAAAATCCCATGCATTTGTTAGCAGTGGGTGAAAATTTGACGCTAAGCTCTCTAGCAGACAAGGCAGTGGGAAACGCTATCAGTTACATGATTTATAATAGGGTCCGCTGGCTAAAAGCACAAAGCAGTTTCTCAGGAGGAACAAAGACCAGGGGAATTCCTCTTTGGGAGCTTCATACAGATGACAAATGTAATATAGAAAATAACAGCGTTGAAAAACAACCTCCTAGTAAGTCCTGAAAAGGGTTTTTGTAGGCAATGGCCTAACGGCAAGATGGAATGAAGCAAAAGTTCCCTTCGGAGCCACTGTGCTGTGGTCCGGGTAGACAATGTATTTTTCAGCCTGGTACAGGCCAAGGGCCATCCTCCTCCCCTTTTCTCATCTAAGAAACATTTGTGTATAATGTGTCTCTCAACTGGCTTCTAGGAAATTATTGCGCAGGTTTGAGTTTAAATTCTATTTTGAGACAGTTCTTTGAAGTTCATCTATTTTGTGTTACCAAAAGACACGTTCACAATAGCAACACAAAGTATAAAGTACCTAGAAATAGATTTAATAAGGAAAACGATAAAATTTTCATGAGTTCTGAATAAATGAAGATACACATCATTTTCCTTGATGGAAACTCAGCAATATAAAGATTTCAGTGCTCCCCGTATTAATATATACATTTAGTATCTCATTTAGAATCCCAGCACATTGCCTTTTCTGAAACCTGACAGATAGGAAACTTTATCTGGAAGAATGAATGCATGTGCATGCCAATAATGTATGCAATAAATGAAGAGGAACTGGGCCCATCATATATCAGAACATATATTTAAAAGTGGTAAGAAATTAGTATGGAATGGGCATAAAAATAGAATATCAAGAGTACAGACACAGACACATATTTTATATGTATATATAAAATATGGCTCGGTGGGTTAAGTGTCTGCCTTCAGCTCAGATCACAATCCCAGGGTCCTGGGATCAAGCCCCATGTCTGGCTCCTTGTTCAGTGGGGAACCTGCTTCTCCCTCTCCTCCTGCCTGCCTGCCACTCCCCCTGCTTGGGCACATTCCATCTCTCTCTCTCGCTCTGTCAAATGAATAAATAAAAAATATTTTAAAAAATGAAATCTTTATATATATATATGGATTTATTATTGATAAATAATTCTAATTCTAATTCTAATTCTCTGCCAGGAGCAGGGCACAATGACAGCCTATTTAGTAAATGACTATGAGAAAATTTTTATCTTAGCAAAGGAACATCCTCTATTCCTGACAGATAAACTAGAAGCCATAGAAGAAAATATCTGACAAGTTTAGCTCTATAAAACTTTAAATTTCTGTTCAGAATAATACAGCATAAGCAAAAATATTTCTGTTTGGCAAAAAAAAAAAAAAAAAGGAAGCAAAACCATGGGGAGGAAAACATTTGCAGCATACATTAACAGACACCATGTCAATATCCTTAACAAACAAAGAGTTTCTATAAACCAATGAGGAAAAGACAATACACTTGGAGAATAGCCAAAGACAACAGTATTTAAATAAGACATCTATACAGTGGCAACAAACAATTCCCAGATCTCAGGAGTTTGTCTTTTATCACATTACATGTCAAACTGAGGTCGGTAGAAGGGGCTCTGCTTCACACTGTCACCCAAGGACCCAGGCTAATAGCAGCCTGGAATATAGGACCTTCCAAGCCACTGCAGTGGGAGGAGAAAAGGCCGAGGATCTTCTTCAGGAACTACCTGCTTTGGAAGGCGGCTATGCTAACCACTACACCACCTACGCAGGAATCACCTGCTTTGGGCTGACATACCATGTAATTTGATCAGAACTAGACCCAGGTGGGGCGCCTGGGTGGCTCAGTGGGTTAAAGCCTCTGCCTTCGGCTCAGGTCATGATCCCAGGGTCCTGGGATCGAGCCCCGCATCGGGCTCTCTGCTCAGTAGGGAGCCTGCTTCCCTTCCCCTCTCTCTGCCTGCCTCTCTGCCTACTTGTGATCTCTCTCTGTCAAATAAATAAACAAAATCTTAAAAAAAAAAAAAAAAGAACTAGACCCAGGAAATATTGAGTAATGTCTGGAACCAAGAAGATCTGAGTTAGAATCCTACCCTGTCACCTAAAAAGTGTGCAAACTCTGGCAGCCATTGTGGCTGTGAGGTTTCAAAACAATCTAAAGTAGCTTGCTGTTATTCTGTCAGAATCAAAAGCCACAGTTTCTCTTCTGGAGATCAAACCATTTCATTAAAATTAATATCTGACTTTTATTTTATTTAGAGGTGGGGGGAGGAAGAGAGGGAGAGGGAGAGAGAGAATCTTAAGCAGGCTCCACGCCCAGTACGGAGCCCAAAGTGGTGTTCGATCCCATGACCTTGAGATCATAACCTGAGCCAAAATCAAGAGTTGGATGTTTAACCCACTGAGCCACCCAGGCGCCCCTAAAATTAATATCTAACTTTTTTTTTATTTGATAGAGAGAGAGATCACAAGTAGGCAGAGAGGCAGGCAGAGAGAGAGGGGGAAGCAGGCTCCCCGCTGAGCAGAGAGCCCAATGTGGGGCTCGACCCCAGGACCCTGAGATCATGACCTGGGCTGAAGGCAGAGGCTTAACCCCCTGAGCCACCCAGGTGCCCCAATATCTAACTTTTTAAAGCAGCTATGCATGGAGAAATGGACAGTTAAGTAAAACCCTTTCCCCAGGCCTCCAACTTTGGGGCAGGTATCATAACGAGGATTCAATTCTATACTGCACTTTGAGTAGCACACATCAGATGGCAAATGCATTGTTTCCTTGTCAAAGAAGCAGCATCGTCATCCATGAGAAACACTTTTCTAGATGCTCAAAATAATATGTAAAATCAAATGAGTACTGACCTTTTCTTTTTATTGACACAGAATTCTTTAAATATGCTAACTTGTTTCACAGCAAGATATTACCAGGCTATTCCTCTGCCCAAGGAGTATCTGGGGATACAACTTAAGGGTTTTGGGGAGATGGTACATTTTCCTTTAGAACTCTTCACAGAAAGCCTGGAATATACATACTGGTGGTGATCGTTGCTTTCTTCCCCCCTCTAACTCAGCCCTGCTTAGGGTAGGATCAATGGACTCTCTGAGAATTACATGGAAAATATCACTGTTTGGGGGTTGATTCTTAAAACAATGCAATAGTAACAAATCACTTATCTACAGTTTAGTATTTAAAAGCACGATTCTCTCATTAAAATTACTTGAATATTGTTATATAGGTAACTGGCAAAAGCTTTGCTTAGACTTATACTCTTAAAACCATGAATGTTATTATTTTAATAATAAAAATGGACTTGACTTCAAAGGATAACCATCAAAGCATCAGGTGGGAATATATTAATATAATGAATTCAAATAAGGCTCTTGCAGAACCCAGACAGGACAAGAGATCTGTAGGATCTGCCAATAAACAACCCACAAGTCACAATTTTAAAAATAATAAGTATTGTTGAAAAGGGTAAATTCTATTGTGATTTTATGTATGAATTCTATAGGCCTTTAATATCGAGAGGCAATATAACAGCCGTAATAAGGTCCAGATTTTAGAGCCAGAGCTGAAATTAAGTTGTGCATCTACCTTTTCCTACCTACATGACCTTAACAAAAATACCCAACCTCTCTGTCCCTCAGTTTCCTCTGCTGGAAAATGGGGATACACAATAACAAATATTTTATGCCCTTGTGTGATCCTTCCATGGACCCTGTGATGTGTAGGAATTTCATAGGTAACAAGACCGAGGCTCGGAGAAGTTAAGTGACTTATCCAAAAATCCCTCAGCTAGTAAGTAGCAAAGTTTTAAATTTGGACTGAATTTGTCTCCAGTGGCTCTGCTCCCAAATCTATATGCCTAATAGCCTAGCTGTGGAGATGAAATAAGACCCCAGGCGAATGACAGACAGGTGTATGATTAGGGGCAGGAAGGGACGTGTACACATGTGAGTACGTGCATGTGTGTGTGTGTGGACAAACATGGATGTGCCTGTGTGTACAGCTCTCTTTTTTATGCCCACATAATGTTCTGTTCATATCTCTTCAGCACATTTTGGGGGGATTCTTTACTCTACATGAATCTGTTTATTTCTTTAGACCAGAGGCCACCGAGTGTTTTCTGGAAAAGACCAGACAGTAGATCTTTTAGGCTTTGCAAACCATGGAGTCTCTGTTACAACCATTCAGTTCTGCTATTGTCACACAAACCACTACCAATAATGCCTAGACAATAAAAATTTACTTACTAAAAAAGGTGTGGGCCAGATTTGGCTCATGGGCCAGTCTGTCAACCCTTGCTTTCAGTGATGAGCATTTTGAGAGTATGGACATGGAAATAGTAGTACTCTACTTAGCCTCGTCTCTGAGCACCTGGCTAACATTCAGGGGAGCACCCCACCTACTGCCATTTTGTCTTCCTTTATTTCTTTAGGCTCTAAGATGGACCTACTTGATATTGATCTAACAGATGCCAAAGCACATGCCTTATTTTTCTATAAGGATGAGGACAAATTTGACCTGTCTAGAAAAGAAATGTTCCTATCTTCTGAAGTGTGAAGGGCTTGAGATTTTACCCCAGTAGCAAGTTAACTGCCACATTTTCATGGTTGCTGGCATAAGACATGAGACTCCTGGGTCAGAGACAAAGGACTTTGTTACTCATAGCACAGCAAGCAAAATGAGCCAGGGCAGTGGGTTAAGTCTCCTTGCTCCCAAGTGTCATGGGGATAACCTGGATAGACCCGGAAGGATGCCTATAAGTGCAGTTGATTGCATTTCAGGAGGGGAACCCTGGGCTTAGAGAGCCCAATCTTTTATAATGGGCAATAAGCCTACCTGCCCTTTCACCAGAGGGAAACACCATATCTTTCCAGGCTGTGTGCCAACATCCTTGAAAAGATAATCTGGAACAAAGGGAAGTTAGGAAGCCTCTGTTTATAAGACACACAGAAACAGGGGCACCTGGGTGGCTCAGTGGGTTAAAGCCTCTGCCTTCAGCTCAGGTCATGATCCCAGGGTCCTGGGATCGAGCCCCACTTCGGGCTCTATGCTCAGCGGGAAGCCTGTTTCCCCCTCTCTCTCTGCCTGCATCTCTGCCTACTTGTGATCTCTGTCTGTCAAATAAATAAATAATTTTTAAAAAAAAGTTTAAAAAAAAAAAGACACACAGAAACAAAGGAGACTCATGGAGATTTGTCTCCCAGGAGCCTGATCAATTCTTATAGAATCAAAGGCTTTATGGAATTTCTCATCTATAAAATAGAGATAATTAACACATGGTGATGAAAACCTACCCTAGCCATTGTCTCTATAATTTTTATATATATATTTTTTAATAAAATATACATTTTTATAAAATGTTGTGTAAATACATTATATATCAGTTCAATGACTTGTGTATCAGCTCAATGACTCATAAGTCCAAATTTTCTTTCTTGTCAAAGAAGTGTTGGTGAGAAAGTATGGTAGTTATCCTCAATATCATCCACTAATCTTTTGTCTGCAAGTTCAAATCCAAATTCAGATAAGCCTCACTTTCTCCCCTAAGCTTCCCCATGCCTCTCACTCTTCTGATGACCTCTACAACCCTATCTTCGGCACACTTTCTGGCTTCTCCCCATATGCTTCCTGCCCGGCACTGCCATTTTCCTAACACATGTAACTATCAGGTTGAGAGCACACGTGGCCCTTGGAGTGGGAGAAACTTGGGTTTGTGTCCTCCGTCTGCCATTCTTAGCTGTGGGATGCTGAGCAAGTGTTTTGATTTTCTTGTCTTTAAAATGAGGATGTAATAAATAGTAGTGACCTCATAAAGTTGCTCTGAGGAATAGATAAGACAGTGCATGTAATGTGCTCAGTACGGAGCTAACCCTTGTAAGCAGCTAACAATTGTTAGTTCTTATGCTTTGATCTCCTCCAACGAGACGGAAAGCTATTTCAGGTCTGGCAAACCCCTTACTGGCAGAGAGTTGCTGGCACAAGGCTAACCTGAGCGATATTTGTTGACTGTCTTGATGCCTTAAACTAACTGACTTTAAAGACTGAAAGGGGATTTTCATTTTCACTTGGGTGCTTATGAAAGCAGCCGTGGGGTCAAGAAGAACACTGCCATCTCCGATTAGGTACTGGTTTCCTTCTACCTTTCAGGGTAGAAGAGATGATGACTGCACAGCCACTTTTGAATTTGTGCAATGGGGAGTGAAAATTCAGAAACGCTCCCTCTCTTTGGAGATTATGTCTGAAATCATCCTCATTGCCTCTGTGCGTTTCCACGTAACCAACACCTTGTCTACCCACAGGATGCAACCTGTCGTGATTGCTTCATTGGGAAAGAGTGGAGCATTGCTTCCATAGTTTAATGATTTTGTACTTCTGCTTAGCCCAGCTTGCCTGTGATTTTGAATGATTCTTCTTGCATATTTACCTTTTCAAGTAATCAGTGTCGTGAAGACTTCTCAGGTCGTTGTTAACTTGCTAACAGCGCACAAATGCTCCATATTGGCTGAGATCTTGCCATCACCCAAATTCTGCAAAGGAGCAGGCCCTTGTAATGAGCATCTGCTTTGAGTATATTTCAGTCACGAGTGTCTGGGTCTGACCTCAGGATGATGAGCTGAGAGCCATCAATTTCCTTCTCCAGCTCATAGGTATCAGCCCCCAAATCCTGCAGACAGTCCGACTCTGATTATCTTGAGAAAGTCCCAGTTTGTTTTACACAAGAACAGCTGGCATACAAATGGAATCAAGTACTTTTAAGTAGTCATTAATCATACTGATGAGAACAACTGAAACAAACAGTGTTCTCTCTAAGTACTTACATATCTGACATACAAATCAAGTGATAGTCCAATTAGTTATTTATAGGTTCCTTTCTTTGAAAAATCGTAATGCCTATCTTTCCTCTTTGATTCTATAGTCTTTACTTTTAGAAAAAAATTTTTTTTGAAAACCCCAAATGAATGCATTTATATTTATGCTATCAAGTAATTTATCTGCTAAATCACTGAAAGTCAATCCTACATACACAATTTTCTGTGTGATTTCATTTATTTGTTTTCAGGGAAAAAATTTTAATCTCTTTTAACTTTATTAATACATATAAGAGAGAAATGCAGAAAGAGAGATCAATAGGATAGAGGCTTACAGAATAAAAAGCTTGGCTTGTATGCAATTATTTATTCCTTTAAGGATTAGGATGAGAGAGAAAACTTAATTGATGGGATGAGATTTTCATTATGCAGTTATTTTCTCTAGCCAAACAAAACAATAATAAAATAAAAAATAAAAAGGGAGCTGCGAATTGCCGAGATGGACGTCACTACCCCACTCAGAAGTAATAATACGGAAATCACCCTAGCCGGCTTTAAGGATCAGCACAAAATTTAGCAACAGGAAAGCCCTCTCCATGCCGGGAGCCACGATTACTAGCTACACAGACATTATTGGTGAGTTAAAAACATTTATAGGGTAACTCAAATGCTCCCTTCTCGTTCATGTTCTTTACTAAATGAGTGCCCTGGGACTCAGGATTGCCATGTGCCACTGCTATACCAACACATTCAGAGAATATGCTCACGAATATGAAATCCCATAGAAAGCCAATGAAGAAATGAGGAAGCCTTTGGTTTCTCTCTTAAATACCTACCATCTGATTCCTTTTATGCTTTGTTTTAGCTTCACCATTACATTATTGGCATAGTCCCGAAGGCCTGGGCTAGATTGGGAATGATGTCTGGCTGGGAATCTCTTCCAGAGCTATAAAGTAAATCACTCCAGGAAAGAAACCAAGTCTTGCCTGTGGCCTGTCACTGGCCGAGCTTCAGAGCCTGGGAGAGGATGCTCAGAGAGCAGCTTCCCCGAGGACATGTTCTATTATCATTTTTCATGTACAGTTGGCATCTCTGTCAAAGACACCATGTAGAAAGAACACAACAACCTACAGAGGTTAGCTACGAACTAGAAATTTCCACAGGCAAGGTCAGAGTGGGTCGTTAGCAAGTGTTCCAAAGTGTTCTTTTAGCTCAGGTTTCAGTGTCAAAGGTTAAGTGTGGATGTTAAGACATTAATCCAAGCAGAGATTTGCAAGTAACTGTTCTTCAAAGTTTTTTGAAAAAAAGAACCAATCTTTTTTTTTTTTTTTTTAAGTAGGCTCTACAGCCAACGTGGGGCTTGAGCTCACAACCCCAAGATCATGAGTTGCATGGTCTGCCAACTGTTCCAGCCAGGCTTCCTCCCCAATTTTTTTTAATGAGTGTATTCATTTCTATAGAAAGACAATTTTAAAATATATGAAATAAATTGTCTAAGAAACTTGAGACCCATGTTGCACTGAATGCCTTGGTTGCAAGATGCCATTGGCTTTAAAATTTTGTTACTCCAGTTTCGTTGTTGGCTCATGACAGGGTTCACACACTACTCCAAAATCTGGCAACTTGACAAAAGAAAATTTTTAGCTGGAAGAATTTGAGAAATGCCAGGTACAGGAAGATCTCCCTGACTTTCCCTGCATCCCCCAAAACAGGTCATGAGATCCTCATGTGACAGGTGCCCTCTCTATGCCCAGAGGAAAGGAACAGCCCATCTCTGAGATCGAAGAGCTCTGAGAGGAATTTGAATGAGGAAGATTTGCTAAGTTTCCTCCAACATTACAACAATTAACTCATATCTTTGTCCTCGTGTGTTTTCCATGACTTTCACTTTTCATCAAACCTAGTATACAAACATGCAGGTTTCACCTTTCTGGGGGGTCTTCATTTTCTTATGAAGGCTCCTGTGCTATGTAAAACTTATATTAAGTAAATTTGCATGCTTTTCTCTTGTTATGAGAATTTTGTCCATTCAATCTACAGAACTCCAGCCAGAGAACCTAAGAAGGTAGGTGGAAAAAGACCTTCTCTCCTCCCCTGCACTGAAGAGGACAGGCTTGAACTGGTTGGCCCAACTCCTTGTCTTTTTAGATTCATACCATTGAGATACTCAATCATTAAAATCCTTAGGCCTTGAGAATATTTAGACGATGAGTTCCCATTGGGCTCCAGTACCCGCTGGTATGCTAGCTCTACTTTGGGACTTGGGTATGTGGTTTTCATAGAGAGTATATTTGTACTCTCCCTTTCCAAGCAATGGAATCACTCAGTCCCCAGTCTCCTAATTACGGATGTAAATTGTGAGCACATTGTAATTAGCATAATGCCTAGAAAGGTATCTCATTATAATCTTTAAAACTTTTATGCACAGCTGTAAGCAAAATTTGAAATGACCATCGGCACACACCATGGTGGGAGACTTGAGTCTGCTTATCGGTTGAAGGCCAGGTTCAGAGCCTGGATCAGCTACTCACTGAACGCACGGTCTTGGGTGAGTGACTCTGGCTCTCGGTTTCTTCGCCCAGAAAATGGCAGTGACAATGCTCCCTTCTCATCAGGTTATTATGAGACTCGAACCGATGAATAAACACAAAGCTGTTATAGATGGTGCCTGGCACAGAGAACGAATCCAGCAAAAGTTCCCTCTCCTCAGCCCATTCACACCATGTCCTGAGGCCCAGATTTTCAGACATGATCCACATAAGGGGGAATCTGGGGGTTGAAACAACCCACAGCCTCTTTCCATTTGATGAGGGTCGCACTGAATGTAAGAACAGTGGAGCCAGCCACCCCCCTGACCACACCAGAAACCCTCTCTCCTCTCCCCGTGGTTTGGAAGAATGAGTTGGGGTGAGGACAGCTCAGCCCTCCCACGTTTGCATCTAAAAACACAAGACCAGGCAAATCTGGCCCAATGGTTTCTGACAGCCCTAGAAGGATGATAAAAGGCTTCTTTTTTCTTAAAAGAAAAATCACTTTTAATCACTCAGTGTCAGGAGTCAGGACTTTCTGCTGTGAAACATCCAGAGCTCCAGCTTCCTTTGCTCCCCTGCAGAGTCAGACGGGAGGAGGCAAGGGCATCCGGGCAGAGCCCTTGAAACTCAAGGGCAGGGAGGGCTGGGGAAGTCCAGTGTTTCCTGATCTCCAGGGCTCCAGACAACAGCTGGGCTTTCCAGGAATTCGGTGCTGCAAACCGGGGCGCGTCTTCGTGTCTGTGCTTGAGACTCCCAGCGTGCTGGGTCGGCAGGTGCGCCCCGGCAAACCCTGCGGTGGCCAAGCCTGGCTTCCCAGCCCGCTTTCCATCTTCTTTTGCCAACACACCCCACCCCCACCAGCCCCCACACACCCTCAGGCTCTTCAGAGCCCGCTCTCTGGAGGCCTATCAATTCCAAAGGCTTCTTTCTAGAATGATGAACTCTTGCGAATCTGCATTTTAAAGATATAAACAATGGGAAGTTGAATGCATTAGTTTGTTTGTAAAAAATACACGCTTATTGCAGACAGTACAGAAAATAAGGCAAGGAAGTTTTCCAGGAACCGCAGAGTACTTGGGTTCTGATAGATTTCTTTCCAGCCTCTTCATATGTACTTTTTGAAAAAACTTAATGACCTGCTAAACAGCAGATTTTGTTCCTATCCAATGTGGATCACATTTATTTAGGAAGGATGCTGGGGAGAGAAGGGCTGGAACGAGAGAGATCCTCCTGGCGTCCAGAAGTCATACGACAGTCAGCAGCTCCCCTCTCTGGACACGTGCCACTGTCCCTCCCCTCGCTCAAGAGAAAGCCCAGCAATACGCCAAGGGGGGAGAAAAGAACTTGGCCATGGTACATTTCCTACCTCCTCTTCCTGTGCTTGGAGCCCCTGGACCTTTCTCAAAGGCCTTGGCTTTGTGCAATAGCAGCCACAACCCGTGACAAGCCGGGTGATAAATAGGATATTGATGGGCAATTACCTGACACCAAATAGCTCCATAAATCAACGTGCTAGAAGCTGGTACCACAGTCAAGGGCAGCTCTCAGCAAATGCAGGCCCCGCAGCCCTGCAAGGTGAGGACGGGGAGCAGAGGCGGCCCCTCGGAGCACCGTGCAGAGAATGGGAGTTCTCCTAAGTGGGGAGCCACGCTGTGGCCGCCAGGGTCCAGGTTTGTGGAGCCTCAGGAGGGGATCTAGCCCAAACGAGGCTGGTCTCTGGCTTTGATGCCTTCCTGCTATTATCAGCTCCGTGACACCTTGGGACCTCCTCCTGCATGGCGGGTGGGTGGGTTAAAATAGTGCTGTAGGATTCTGTGGGTAATACAGTCTCATTGTAGAGAGTTTTTTAAATGTTACGCAAATATATAAAGAAGCAGCTCTCACTCACAGTCCCAAAACCAGAGGTGACTAACCACTGTTAACATTTTGTCCCCTTTCTGGTGTAAAAAAAGGGCATACCCATAATCCCCGGTGCAGAAAAAGCAGTGCATTTTCACCCATCACCATCATCACCCATTCAAGGACAGAACTACCCTGCTCTCCACACCACCACTAGCGGGCCAGTTCATCTTCCCCTCATTCAAAAGACAGGGAGCTCAAATGTTGGGCAACCATTTCCTTGTCAAAAGATGGTTCCAGAAGCTTCGAGCTGCCCTGTTGCTTGACATGCCAAATCCTCCCTGCCCGGTCTGAATTCACACGCTACAAGAGGTGTCCTCCCATCCACAAAATCTCAACCCAGACAGTAAAAATATCCCACTACAAAAACAAAACAAAAAAACTTGGAAATCTGGTACACGTTTTCGGCCTCCAAGCAGAATCATTTGCCCAAGAGCATGGCTACCATCATCCTGAATGTCACCAGGGAAAACCAGACTTCTCTCCAGTGGGGCTCCTTCCTGGGAGGGAAGACCGAACAAAGGCTTGATTCCCTCACTCCTATGGGAGTCATTCTTAGAAATAATAAATGAAGTCAGATTGCGAGACTTAATAAAGTCCTCTAACACAGTTATTTTGCAGATAATGACTGAAGCTTTCTCTAAAGCCCCTTTGCAACATTTTAAATTCATACAAAGCAGGAATTGCTTTAAATGAACAGTCCTTGATTCCTCGTCCTCCAGCCAGCAGATGCAGCCCAGGACAGGGCGCAGATTTTTTTTTTTTTTTTTTTTTTTTTTTTTTTTTTTTTTACTTGCTGTGGGGATATAGCTCATCTCTCATAAGGCTCCTTATCAATTACGTCCTACATGGAATTTGCCAGAAGCGTGTCTAAATGAAAAACACACCTTCTAGGGCCCTCTAACAAAATCAGTCCCTCAGCAGGAGAGTGAAAGCTTGTCTAGATCTTGCATTGAAATGCACATTTGCATGCTAATTACCCAGAAAGCTCCTCTAATTCGCTGAGGTGTTATGGAAATGCTAAATCAGAATTCTAGGAGCTCAGGAAGTGAGAGCGGCTTAGATGGAAACAACTGGAATACAATTTATGTTTAAAGTCATTTCTAGAATCCACTTGAGCTGGGTTAGCCATGTCCAGATTAACCAGAGAATGCTTTCTTGAAGTCCCTTGGACTGCGGATGGGAGCAAACGGATCGCTTTTTTTTTTTCTTTTTCTGTGCCATTTACAGCTGAAGGATGCCTTTTCACACAGGTTCCAAAGTCTGTGTGCCTGAATGGAGAAAATACAAACATCACAACTCCCAGACTCAATCTCAGCTCCCAAAGTTCCTAAAATGCGTTGTTTGCAAATAGGGTTATAATTGAAAAGAACGATTTCCTGATTGAATAAAATGAGGCTGCATCTAGTCAGCAAAATCAGTCTGCAAATACAATTTGAAAACTGCTCTCTGCCACTGGAAACAACAAAGTATTCATACATATAAATGAAAAGCAAAAAGCTTTTTGGTTTTCTTAATGCTCTCCACTCTCCATAGCGGAGGTACGTGGGAAACATTTTTCCCTTTCCCTTTGCAGAAAGGTGATCTGTTTCTTCTGTTTGGCCATTTTCCTCTTCTGCTTCTGAAAGGTTTTGAAGCCCCGAGAATGCCACGTAGAAATGGACATTTTTCTGAGTCTCCACTGTTCTAAGTCTTCGGTGGTGGTTTATGCTCAGGTTTCTTTTCCCACTTGTGCTGACCTTTCTCCTGAGTGTTCTCTAACATACCAGCGGTACCAGTGGTTCTGTGCACCTCTGACCAGCTTTCCCCCATTACCAAAAATTCCTGAAGGGCAGGACCATTGTGTCTGCCTTCTTATCCCCACTGAGTCCAGACCAGCCCTATCCCAGCCCCTAGAGCAGCCTGGATGTTGTCCTCTTAGTTCAAAATCACTCTCTCAAAACTGTTTGCATTTTTAAATCTTGGATTAAAATAGTGGATTAGGACCCAGAAGACTTGTTCTGCATTTTGAACTGTTCTACAGACAGTATCATTGAACCCCCAGAACCAAGGATCCTAAGTGTGCAATGGGGATGGAGAAGTAACGAAGAGGGAGGGGCTAGAAGCATGCGTTGCAGACAATGTGATAGGTGTCTATGCTGAGAAATTTACTTAGCACATTCCGAACACTAGTCAATAGTACCCAGGGTTATTAAAACTTCTTTCTGTGCAAAATGACAGGATTGTGAAAAATCCAAGAAATATTCCAGCAGATCTCTTTTCCTGGGAAACATCATGTAATGGCAGCGCTTTTCACAGAGACATAGATGGTGGACTCAGATGTAGTTTCTCCCCATCTTATGTAATCCAAGATACCGAACTCCACTGCAAATCCTACACGATCCTCCCCTCCTCTATCATTTAATTTATTTGTAAAGTCACTACGAAGAACCTATTATCTGATAACTGTACTAAAAATTCACCTAAAAGGACTTTCACTATCCTAGATAATGGATTATCTCCTTGATAATCCATTATCTAGGATATGGATTATCCATGGATAATGGATTCTCTCCTTGACCAAACTTTACGCAGGCTCCCCTGAGGTTCCTTTTCAACTAGGTCTCATCCTCGGACCTTGTCTTGGACCTGCCTCATCCAGTTGTAGCAAAAATCCTGCCAAGTCATTTTGGTAAGAATTCCCCCACCTTTACTATCTTGCCTCCAACGAGCATCCTGTTGTATGGGTTTAGCAAGAATCTCTTGTTAAAAACAAGACAACAGGTCCAAAATGGAGTTGCTAGTGCTAAGACCCAGGTCATCAAACCAAGACTTAATTACAGTTTTGGCTTTCCTGGAAATGGAATCTGAAACCAATCAGAAATTTCCTGACCAGCCCCAGTTGGGCAATCTGCCTGATAGATCCTTGTCATTACCTGTAAGGAAAGTGACCTTGCAATAACCACGTGCTTTTTTGCCTAGAACAACTTCCTTGTTCCTGCTCCTGTCTCCTTGGAGCTTCTTTCTGTCTGCTAGATTGGATGCTAGGTGATTCATGAATCATTGTGTAAAGCCAAAAAGACCTTTAAAATGTACTCAGTTGAATTTTGCTTTTTACCAACCCCCACCATTGATGTCTCCACTTAGTGATTTTTTCATTGACCCTCCACTCTGCTCCTGGGCTATAAATTCCTAGCTGTCTTCTTCTTCTTCTTTTTTTTTTTTTTTTTAAGATTTATTTATTTTAGAGAGAGAAAGAGAGCACAAGCATGAAGGGCAGAGGGAGAGGAGAGAGAAACTCAGGAGACTCTGACCTAACTGTGGAGCCTGATATGGGGCTCAATCTCATGACCCTGAGATCAGAACCTGAGCCAAAACCAAGAGTTGGGCTGTTAACCGACTGTGCCACCCAGGAGTCCCAATCCTGAGCTGTCTTTATTATATTTGGAATTAAGCCTGATTTCTCTTCCCTATAGCAATAGGCAATACGGCAATGTCTATTGCAATAGTCCTCAATACAGCCTTCCTTATCCTTCTAACAAATGTCAGAATAATTTTTCCTGGCACCCCCAAAAACCCACTACTTAAAACTTATTTAGAGCTTACCTATATGAATTGTCCACTGATATTTTGTTTTTACTTTTTCTTTTTTTTTTTTTAAAGATTTTATTTAATCATTTGAGAGAAAGAGAATGCAAGCAGTGGAGGGAGAGGGAGAAGCAAGCTCCCTACTGAGCAGGGAGCCCGGCATGGGACTCGATCCCAAGACCCTGGGATAGTAGCCTGAGCCCAAGGCAGACACTGAACCAACTGAGCCACTGAGGCATCCCTGTTCTCACTTTTTCTGAAAGAACTTTTGTGTATTATCTTTCCTTTGCACATATACCACCATTAAAGATGGAAAAGACAAGTCATAGCGTGTTTAAGGCAGCCAAAGCATCCCAGAGAAAATGTGTATTTCAAATCTGCAGTTAATAAAACAAAAGCAGCTGCCCTAGACTCAATAATATTCTCACAATAGTGATTTAAAGCTTAAAGAATTCCTAGAGATCCTCTTGTTCAATCTTCTCATTTTACAGCAGGGAAAAACTGAGACCCAGAGAAGCCAAGTGATTTGCTCAGGGTTCTTAATCAGTTCCCGGCAACACCAGTTCTGAATACAGATCTCTGTACTCCCAGGGAAGTTGTCTTTCCACTCCAGAGGGAGGTATAAAATGGGACCAACTTGATCCTCAAAAGCAAAGAAAGTGACTTTTTTTCCATGGCCTCCACCAGAGCCTGTCCCCACCTCCCTAGACCCCTCCCCCAAGAGTTAGCACAGCCCTTCGTGACAAGGGAGTGTGGAATGCATCATGAGTACAGGGGTGAGTGCTGGGGCCAAGTGCAAGGGTGACGCTCTGGGTTAAGCATGGTAGAGGATGAAAGGGCTGGACAGGACCGGGGCTTTCTGGTTGACCAAGCACTGCCACACAGGAGGCCACGGGATGGCCATGGAGACCTGGAAGACAGAGCAGGTGCTGCTTATGCCCACTCACACTCAAGAGAAGCCATGTTGGGGAGGCTGTCACCTGCCCTGTTTTTAGGTAACCACTGGTGCCAGGAGCACAGCAGGAATCTAGAGGCAGCCCCGAGCTCCAAACCACTTGCTCCTTCCTCTGTCCCATGCCTCTGCCACTCGTGGTAATTCCAAACAGATGGTAGAGGACCAAGGGCAGGGCGAGGGGGAAGAGAGGAAGAAAAGGAAGTCAGATTTTTGGCTCTGTGCATACATACACATTTCTTTTTTTTAAATTTTTTTTAAATTTATTTATTTGTTAGAGAGAGAGAGAGAGAGCGAGCGAGCACAGGCAGACAGAGTGGTAGGCAGAGGCAGAGGGAGAAGCAGGCTCCCCGCCGAGCAAGGAGCCCGATGTGGGACTCGATCCTAGGACGCTGGGATCATGACCTGAGCCGAAGGCAGCCGCTTAACCAACTGAGCCACCCAGGCGTCCCTACATACACATTTCTACATCTTTTTTCTAGGACGATCCATGGCAAACCCTCTATTTCATCACAGGTACAGTTAAAAAAATAATTTCTAGTGATCATAGTTAACTCCTGGTATTGTGTTCTCATTATAGATTTTCGCGAAGAGGTCAAATAATCCAGAAATCATGGCGGCGGACTCCTGGCCTTCAGCAGTAACCCCAGCAACCGACCCCGTCCTGGGACCCCTCCTCCTCTTTGCAACTTTGTGGGAATTCTCCCACAGTCTGGCCAAATCAGACACTGGCTAAGGAGCTCTCCTGACGTGGGGAGAGAGAGCAATTCCTCTCGGCCCGGAGTGTGTAAAACATGAACAACGTAGCATAGAGCAGCTCTTAAATCATTTATATTTTCCCTTTTTATGATGCCATTGCAAATTAGCTATTTTTTGCATTTGTAATTAGAGGCTGGAACAGATGGGGAGGCCGTAGTTCAGGGAGATAAATTTGCAGGCGTGCCGTGGCTGCTCAGTGTCCCTCGCTGTAAGTCATCCAAATGCCTCCCGGGAAGCCAAGGAACCAGGACCGGGGCCTTGTTCACACCCCCACCTCCAGCAACCTCTTTCCCATTTGGGAAGGCTCCTGCTTGCGGGTTAAAACTCCTTCCTAATTACCGAGGGGGGAAGGCAGCCTCAACAGTAGAAACTACATTTCCCACAAATCCCTTCGGCCCTCAACGGTCTTGGGAACAAATCGCGAGAACTCTACCCAAGACACTTGAACCCTGGGCTTGGGTTTGAAAGTCACAAAACTCTGTACTTTCAAACTAGATCTGATCGTTAAGTCCAGCAGCACTGCGTATGTAGGGAAGAAAGGAGTTCTGCTCATCATCAAACATCTCATTTTGCCTGCAAAACTGTTTCCGAAGGAATAACTGACAAATGGGTCGTGAGTTCCCAGCAGGGTGTCCGCCACTTGCTTAACAAATACTCGTGGAAGGCGCCTGACTGGGGAAAATAAAATATACAGGAGCTGAGAAGTCATTTGGTTGTATGAGGCTCTTCCTGGAGAATCCAGCCAGCCCCGGGACTCTTCCCCGTCGGGCGGAGCCCCTGGGCCCTGCAGGCGGCTGAGCTGGGACACGGAGGCAGGGCACGCTGTCCCTGGAAGGTTCCAGGCCTTGCTGCCCCAGCCAGCGTGTATGACGGACACCCTCCGCTTTCCCAGAGCATCTCCTCTGCTCTGAGAGCACACCCAGCTGCAACCGAGACGTTGGAAGTCCTCAAAAAAAAAAAAAAAAAAAAAAAAAAAGGAAAGAAAGAAAGATAAACTTGCCAAAGGGCTCAGCTCCTTTTTCAACCCCCAGGAAGAGGTTTACGGGTGGGGGGTATTGGATAGCATTTGGGGCCCAGTTAGCACATCACTACGGCCACAAATCACCCCGTTGCCTTCTCAGATGACATTGGCCCAATAAACTCTGCGAGGCGCTGCTCTTTTGTTGAAATGTGAAACGAGGTGGGGAAACTGGATCCAGGACCTGGGCATGAGAATCGGGAACGGCTCTGAAATCCGCTCCGAGGCCTGCTTCTGTTCTCTCTGCCGTGAAAATACAGTTTCGGTTACATAACATCTGGATAATTCCGCGCGGCCCTCCCTTACAATTGTTCCTGTCCAACTTAACCCAGCCCGCAAAGAGCTGCTGACAGGCAACAGCTGAAGGAAGACGTTTGAACTGGTCCTGGCCGGCAGATGTTGGTGTGCTGACGTCTCAGATGGGTCGTGGCATTTGAGGAGCTCTTTGTAAACGAAAACCTTAACATTTGTTACCATTTGAGAAAACAACATGATAAAGAATGAGGTTCTAAGGAAGAGCAAACCACGCTCAGGAACGGGTTTAAACTTCGAAAGAGCACTGGCCATAATACCCAGAGTGGTGAAGGAACCCCTCAGATGAGCCACTTGCCATTTGATGCTGCTTGGGGGGGGGGCGGTGACCCAGCATCTTTCAGGTTGATGCTTGATGTGGCAGGTTTTCCTTGTGCATCGCCTCCCACCCCATTCCTCCCTGTGATGATGTCTGGGTGGGCAGAGGTCTGCAGAGCCCCACTGGGTCAGAGAGACCATGGACGGAGAACCGCTGGTCCCCGACCTGGCTTTCAGGGAGGAGGGACCATTATGCTGACACCAAAGCCCCAGCCCTTTGTCTCTGGCCACAAGTTCCCCACGTTCTCTGGTTTCTCTGTTCTAGCACCGGGCTTCCTGGGCCATTAGCCCCTTTAAGCCTCTTTCCTGGAGCATGCAGTGATTTCTAGATCCCCCACAAATGCTATAAAGACTGGGGAAAGCCAGAAGCACTGAGTGCCATGACCACCAGCCCAGACACCTGTCCAACCTCTACGATCGCTCCCGGCACAGTGTTAAGCAAAATGTAGGCATCTCGTGGAGGCTCGGAGCCTCCCCCATGCTAACCCAGGAAAATGGGCCACTGGTTCCCGAAGTTCTCAGGTTTTCCAAAATTGACAGAATGTCTCTTACCTTCCCCATCTGTCATACTCAAGAACAAAGAAAGAACAAGAATGGGCACCTGACCTTCTCAGCTTATCTGACTCTCCACATTCCACCAGTAGAGGGAAAGGGCTCTTCTCTTATCCAGCCAGATGATGAGCTGGTGTATGACTTAGCTATTGCTGTGTAACAAGCAACTATAAATCCTAGTGCCGTATGACTTTTAGCATTTACTTAGCTTACATGTTTGTGGGTATGCTGGAGATTGGCTGATCTAGGTGGGGCTTCACTGGGATGGTTCTGCTCCTTGCCTCTCATCCCCCTTCTCAGATCAGAGAGTCTGCCTAAGCCTGTTCTTCTCAGGGGAATGGCTAAATCTCGAGAGCATAGGTAAAAACCCACCAGTCCTCTCAAGACCTGAGTTCAGAACTTGCACACTCACTTGTAGCCTGTTCTTTTGGCCAAGACAAGTCATGTGGCCAAGCACAAAGTCAAAGGGTTGGAAAATATACTCTGCCCCTTTGGTGGGAAAAATTGCAAAGTCACAAGGAAAGAGAAGTGAATATAGAGAGGGGGAAAGATCTGGGGACAACGATATGCTCTATCACAGTATGTGTGCAGGGAGAGAGAGATTGGCTTGTTAATAACGGAATATTTGGGAATTCACTAAAAAATAGTACATCTATTATGTTTGTCCCTATCCTGGTGCCAAAATGCATGGTTACTTGCTCTAGTAGGTAGGCGAATGGACCCTTGGGAAACCTGTTTGCTCTTTCTCATCTTACGGGCAGGTAATGAGCAGGAATCTTCAGCAGCCTGCCAAGGTGCACGGATCGCTTATGGAAGGTGCTCCACTCTCTTGGCATCATCCCTACTGAATGAACACCTTACAAAGAACACGGCTTCTTTGTACAGTAGAGACCTCCTGCCCTCTGCTGCTTGCATCCCACACTTAGATGATTTCCAGCCTCCAGATTTTGAAGAAAGCTGCTCAGAGAGCTATGGGCCAGATCAAGCTCCATTAACTTGTCCATTTAATGTGCAATGCATTCAGTGCCAACCAACTGCCAACCTCTTTCCTTTACACAGAGATGATATATTATATTCTCACAGACATGTAACAGATTGACAGTAGGAAGTTTTCTCTACCCAACCTGAGGATCCACAACACCTACATCTTTATCAGAATCTCTTGGTGTGGGAAGAAAACCACAAATGATAATAGATAGAATAGAAATCATGATCTTCTGAGATTGAACTATACCAGGATGGGTGTTATCTCTGTCTCCAGAATTACCTGATTATTTAAGATTACACATGACACCATACAATAGATATTAAAGCCAAAGGGAACATATGATTGAATAAGGAATATAAAAGGTGCAAAAATTCATTCTAAATGGTAAGCATAATAACATTGAATACTTACTTTTCAGGTACTATTCAAAGTCTTTGCACACATTACTCATTTAATTATCTCTCTAATCCTTTGACGGTACAATTATTATTTTCCCTTTGAGAGATGAAACCTGATGCTGGGAATTTGGATGACTTGCCCAAGCCCAGGGTTCCTTGGATAATGAATACTAGGGTCTTGATTCCATCTAGAGATATGTGGTCAAGAGTCCCTCCCTTTCCCCTCCAGGTCTGGGCTCAACTTTGAGGTATCCCACCCCGATTTTGTAGGAATTTTTAAATTGCTACAATTTAAGGTTGCTGTTTTAGTTTCTGGAAGGCACAATGTCTGGCAGATATAGTCTTTCTAGCAGGCTAGAACAATGTATAAAAATACTCACAGTGGTTCTCTCTCAGGTGGTGGGTTTGCAGGTGGTTTTTGTTTGTTTGTTTTTAGAGAGAGGCGGAGTGCATGTGTGAGCTGGGGGGAGGGGCAGGGGGAGAGAGAGAATCTTAAGCAGGCTCCATGCTCAGCATGGAGCTCAATGTGGGACTCGATCTCACGACCCTGAGATCCTGACCGGAGCTGAAATCAAGAGTCGGACACTTAACTGACTGAGCCTCCCAGGTGTCCCTCAGGTGATTTTTGTTTTTTCTTTTCATTGTGCTTTTCTGTATCAAATAGTACCACATTTACATTGAGCAGAAAATTGAAGCCTCTTCTCCTCATTAATTTTTTTCTTATTTTGGAAAGTAGTTCTTTTTCATAAAAATGTGTGGCTTGTTAACCTGGAATGGGTTTATTGCTGTGATTTTTAATGAATTAATAGATACTTAAATTTCTCAGTTTTCATTTCTAATACAGTCAATCATAATAGATCTGTCCTACAGAAACAATACTCTTCAGGGTCTTCAATAAGGGGTCCTGAGACAGAAGCATTTGAGAACAATGATTGTAAAGCACACAACAGGATTTGAAGGTGGAGGTTCTGAATTCGAGTCCCAGTTTTGTCACTTAACTGAATTTTATTTTAGGAAGGACAATTAAGTGCAGTACAAGTCAGACTGTCTGGGGCCACAATGTGGCCCCACTGTGGGCTGACCGCGTGACTTTGGCTGAGTCATTTTACCTTGCTGAACAGAGACAACTAAAATACTCCATCAGTGGCTGTGAGGATTAAACGGCTCGGGTCCTTTCTAAGTGTTTACACCTGTTCCTCGAGCATAGTAAGAGCCCCAAACATGCCAGTCACTATTTTTAGCCTAAAGCATTTTGCAAGAGGACAAGCTCCTTCCTGTTTCATCATCTCCCGGTTCAAAATCGTCCGTCACAACCACCTAGGAATTCTACAAGGCCAGAAGCCATTACAAAACTGGCCTTCTCTGTCTTTGCCTCCTGTTTCCATCAGGCAGGTCCTGAAGTCAAAATGGATCATTCCTGTTTTCCAGAAAGAGGATGTGAGGAAGACGTGTGACTCTAAAGCAAGAGAAAAATCATGGAGGTTGTGGTTGACACAGGGGACTGGGAGGACTTGAGTGACCCAGACAGCCAGGCCCACAGGATGCCCACGACCTTCTACGCCTGGAGACATTCTTCTCCCCTAATCAAGGCCAAACCCGGCTCCTTCCCTAAGCCCACCACTGCCCCTCCATTTGCTCCACAAAAACACCATATCCCAACGTCTCTGGAGCTCCCCAGTCCCACAAAAAGCAGCCTCTCTTCCCTCTCTCTCCTCCCCCACCTCCCCCTCCCGTCCGGGGGCTGGCGGTGCTCTTCTCTGTCAAACCCATTAATCGACAGATGAAGGTCTTCCAGGAACAGTTCCAGAGCCTCCGGGAGTCCGGAGGCATCCCAAGACCAGGGCTGGCCGCCTGCCCTCTGTGTGCAGAAAGGCGAGCCATTCCGAGGCGCCGGGCGCCCCCTAGTGGCCCTTCGTCGCGCGCACAGCACAGACACCGTCCCCTCTACATCCCCCGCGGAAAATGCCTGTTCCTCGGGAGGATGCCCGTTAGGAGGGTAATGAATGATTCTGTTCTAATGATACCGCAGCACCGTGGAGACCTTCTCAGCTCCCTCACTCTCCAAAACGGCTTCCTAAGAAGGCAGAAGGAGGAAAGAGAAAGCCGTGACGCCAAGAGCTGCTGCACTCTGCAGCGATGTTTCCTGCGGCCCGAGCTCCCAGGGACACCCTCCAACAGGAAAACAGAGCGAAACGCTGGGGGTAACCAGGGATGCAGAGATGCGACTGGAAGAAGCCAAGGGCTGGAGACATGTGGGTCCGGCAGTAGCTGAAGCTCGACCCGCGGGCACTTGGAGCTTGCTGGTTTCCACCCGAACGTAAGTGAAGTTCACGGGCTTGAATGCCCTTTGGGGCGACGTGCAAGCAAGATGGGGCGTGTTGGCTCGGCATCCCGTTTCCCTCCCTGCGGTCGCCCGCAGCAGCAGGCAGGAAGCGAGCCCCCCTCCACTAATAGAGCACATTTCCCTGTTCTGAGCTTCACAGGGGTCCTTGGAAGAAGCACACTGTGCCAGGCTACTACCGACTACCTCGGGAGGCCCTGAAGGACTCCCCCAGGCACAGATTCTGCTCCCTCCGGTGCCCAGACCCCATTCTCTTTCAAGAGCAGATGG
This sequence comes from Martes martes, assembly GCF_963455335.1. Taxonomy (NCBI): domain Eukaryota; kingdom Metazoa; phylum Chordata; class Mammalia; order Carnivora; family Mustelidae; genus Martes; species Martes martes. The sequence goes on from NC_137895.1 coordinate 125,655,552, forward strand.
TTCCAACTGAAAAATCTCTCCTGTACACTTAGCCCAGGATGACAGCAGATGGCTCTAACTTGTAACTTTTCAAGTCAGATTGTCCTCACCTAGAACTCTGGGAAACATCATGGTGAAATCACAGAGCTTGTGTTTATCCAAGGGAGAGTTTCTTGTATCCATCATTTGTGCAACCCCATGCAAATACAATTTTAACAGATGTTAGTTCAGCTATAAGAAGGGAGAACATCTCCATTCATAACTGTCTGCTTGTTCAGGAAGATTGGAGAGACCTTTCCTCAGCTACAGGCTCAAGTTCACGTTAGGCTGGGAATGGTATTTCCATTTAGGCATTTTTAGGGTAACATTAGTAGAGACTTGGAAGTTCCTGACAAATGGCAGGACATAAATATAGGACCGGGGTGACTGTTTTTTTAAACAGGGTTCATGCAGGCTGTGATTACTCCTCGGTCTTATTTGAGACATGCTAATTCCTACCTTGCTCAAACGGATTTTATTTGAGGCCCCTGGGTCTCATAGTGATACCTTAGGGAAGCTAAGAGGAATAGTTCTTTCCTGATAAAGAACAATTCCCACGCATGTCCCAGAGGAAGAACAGGACATGGTGGGGGGATGGTGGTGGCGGCTGCTTGAGGCAGAGAGAAACCGAGGACACGTAGGCAGGGACTACTATATTCTGGCCCCGATGATTTCCTTTGCAGTTGCCTATCTCCTTAATCGCAGGAAGCTCGAAGAGAGGGAAAGACTTTTTCTCGCTCAGGCTGAGTATCCATTCTCTCTTGGCTATTCCTGGAGGTTAAGGTCCAGAAAGATCTATCAGGAATGCCAATGCCAGCAGTTCTCTTTTTAATTGTGCACTCTGATATAAAGTTCTGGTCACAGTTTTATGGAAACCATTGTAAAACGCAGAACTGGACATATATTCAAAACGAGGGCCATAGAAAAAAGGACATGGAAAAATAGAGAGGAGACAAGGATCGGTGATTCAAGGGCTAAAACACTTCTGTCTGTGGTATCCGTTCATTGCCGTTCAAGAAATAATGCACCCTGCAAAATCTGGTCGTTTCTCTCCGATATGCCCTTGGTCAAGGCTGGGTAATCATCTGTGGGCTGTGCCCAGGATCAAGCGTCTCTCCAGAAGATTGGAAGCTAACTACCCAATTTGTTGACATCATTGTCTAATTGTAAACAGTTAAGTAATTACACCATTAACTGAGGCTAAGGAGTTACGACCCCAAAGCCACAAGCCACTTTAAAAGAGAAGCTGTCCTTTTATGTTCCCTTCATTAACTCTCTGCGTTGCATTAGCCAAACCAGGGTATACTCTGATACAAAAAGCTGAAGTGTGTTCACTGCTCTCAGAGTGAGAGTCTATTCAAGGCTTTGTTCTCCCGCTCGATTGAGAGAGCAGTGGTCTCAAACTCCAGTGGGCATGAGAATCTCCTGTATTCTGCTCAGTACTGGGCCCCACTCTCAGAGGTCCTGATTCAGGAGGTCTGGGGTGAGACCTGAGGATCCACAGGTGCAGCAAGCTTCCAGATAATCCTGACTCTGCTGGTCTGGGGCTACCCTTTGAGAACCACTGACCTAAAATCTAAAGAAATCTCCACTTGGGCTAGCTGTCCTTTCCCAATGCTTGTGTACCAAGAAACATGGCAGATACGACTCCTTCCTGAAGAGGTAACCGCCATCTTGGTTTATAACTAAAGGACATGGGCAGTTTCGAGAATTTCTAAAGTCTCTTAATTAATAAACTCTGAAATTTCCATTTAAGCCTTCTTCATGCGCTAGAGAGATTATCATTAGAAGCAAGGAAAGCACTACATTCAGAAATGGATCAACCTCCGATAACAGCTCTCACCACCTTTGAGGGTCTTTGGGCCCAAAAAAATTACACTCGACTGTTTTTTCTCTTACTGTGTACACTGAATATATTGCAAGTCAGCAGAATCTGTAAGATGTCTGGGACAAAGAATGAAAAGCAAAGATTTAAGATCTAAATGCAACAATTCAAAAGCAAGGAAGGAGATTGCCCACCTGATAGCACAAGATTTTTAAATTGGGAAAGAGATAGCAAATTCCACCGTAATCTTTATCAAAATGACTCTCCATCGACTCACTGGCCCCAAGCCCCGCAGATTTGTAGGTTGATAATACAAATGAGCCGATGTGTAATTATATGTGTAATTCATGTGTAATTATGTGCTCAGAGTACAGTTTTGGCTAAATCCTTTGTGCCAGAAAGATGCCCTCCACCATGAGCATCACAGTCTTGAAGGTTTGACATCCTCAGCAAACAACAGTCTGTGTTCATTCAGGGATTATTTTCCCTTGTCATAGTTCATGACAGTGATGAGAAAACAAGGACCAGCTCTATAAATGCCTGAGTAGGACTCTCAGTGATGACACTGGTGCAAAAAAAAAAAAAGACAGAATGAACACATCCAAATTCCATGGTAGGCTTGTAAATTTTCAGTTGTAAATTTTGGTGTCTTTTAAAAGTTGTGTCATGTGGTTTCTCAAGTAAACTTTACATGGTTCAGCATATTTAATTACATCATGTACTTTATTTTTATTTTTTTTTATTTTTTGAGAGAGAGAGAGAGAGTGTGAGCAGGGAGGGATAGAGAGAGAGGGAGAGAGAGAATCTTGAGGCTCCATGACCAGTGCAGAGGGTGACGTGGAACTCGATCTCACAACCCTAAGGTCAGGGGCTGAGCCAAAATCAAGAGTTGGACACCCGGGTGCCCCCATGTGCTTTATTTATAGTGATGGTGAGACTGGGGTTTTACAGAGTGATGGCCACGTTTTCCTTGAGTTTCAAGACTGTATGGGTCCTGGTCTAATGAGATTACGAAGTACGGGTGCAGCTCTTCAGCACAGAGAGCAGGAGGAAGAAAGAAGGAATTTTAGGATTCCCGGAAGGAGGAAAAGGGAGCTCTGGGCTGCGCATTCTCACTGAGCACAGACTGGGCGGGACCTGGGACCTGGGGCGGAACCGAGGGCAGAAGAATGGCCAGGCAAGGCAATCAGCAGACAAAGCAGCTGTAGGACCACGGGCTTCCTTCCCCACGTGGGTTGGTTATTTGGCAAATCCAAACTTACACCTTTTCCGGGTGGGAATTTCCTCGGTATTAAAGACAAAGACACGTGCTTCCCACGGAAACCTGAAGAACTTGAACCGTCTCTTGGCAGCCCACCTATGGCAGCCCTGAGCTCACGGCCCACCATAAAAAAAAACAGTTGTTATAATGAAATGTTTGTCAGGAACTCTTGCTTGAATGCTTTGCAACGTCCCTGTGTATACAGCTGGTTATTCACCCAAGCAGAGGTAGAAAGACAGATCTAGTTAGGCGTTGTTGTGTAGAATGATAGTTCTGCCTCTGGAACCGAAAGCCATCAGATGTCACGTACTTGCTTTTTTTGGCTTATATATTTATATCCCACCTTGTCCTACAAATAATTTGAAAAAGCTTATAATATATATGCCACTTTAAAATAAGGAGATGTGAGTTATAAGTCAAGGTGAGGAATTACACGGGGGGAATGGGAAAACAGGACCAGAAGATCTCATGCAATTTCCAAAATTGGAGACCAGGCCAGAAATTGGGGCCGGGGCTTTTCAGCAGCCAAAGGAAAATAGGAAAAATGCAAAATTCATGTTGTCTAGCAAAGGAAAATATAGCAAGTCATCAAAAGAAAGGCTTTCCTCGATTTTTAGGTTAAAAGAATTTTCCTGCACATCGGTTCCTATGGGAGATGGCCTGGTCATGTTGGATTCACTTCCACCCGAGCCCATCAGGAAAAGAATCCTGGAGTTGGAGTCACAAGACCTGTGTTTGAATGGTGGTTCCAGTTAGATGATCTTGGGCTAGTCACTTGCTTATGAAAAGTAACAAAACAGGGGTGCCGGGGTGGCTAAGTCCGTTAAGCATCTGACTCCGGGTTTGGGTTCAGCTCATGATCTCAGGGTCATGAGATCAAACCCTGTGTCAGGTTCTGGGCTCAGGATGGAGTCTGCTTAAGATTCTCTCTCTCCCTCTGCCCCTCCCCCTGCTCTTGTCCTCTCTCTCTTTCTCTCTCTAAAAATAAATAAATAAAATATTTTTTAAAAAGCAGCAAAAGGTACTCCACAGCTGGGTTGAAAATTAAGATGAGAGAAACAAAGACTGCGAAGTACTGTTCAAAGGTAGGGCATTTTAAAATCATGTTTTCTTTATTATTGCTTTAGCCCTCCTTGCCAGAAAGGTCATGCACGCCCTCCCACGTGTCCTCCTGAATCTGTGGGTCCACAGGGACACTCAACATCTCAAGTTCAAAACCAGCCTATGTCCTGGAGAGCTGATCGACCTCAGGGTCTGACTCTCAGTTATCAGTAATTGTGAACAGTCCCCAATTTATTCCAGGCTTTCTCCGGGCTTGATCAGCAAACAGAGATTAATCTGAAAAGCCCATTCATGTGTTCATCTGCCCCAATTTCTATTCTTGCCCTGCTCACTCCAGCATCCTTTCTCTCCACCCTTTCTCTATGTACAGCCCGACATAAAACCCAGGAAGGCTTTGCACACCCAGCAAAGCCTAAGGAGGAGCTCTGGCAATGAATGTAATTTTATTTTGTATACTCATTTTTTAAAAAGTCATCGTATTTCATTCCTAAAGCCACGTAGAGAGGATATCAAGTGCTTATCTTAAAAGGTTCTGTATAATAAAAGAGTGTTTCTAATACCAAATACTAAAAAGTGTCACAAAGCCAGAGTGAAAATTTTACCAAATGACCATCAAAAACAGAGGCACAGATTTGTAACCCACATGTTAACATGACGGAACATGACGGAATTTTCACTCTGGTCTTGGTGGTAGGGATGGGGCTGCTTACACAGATCTTGCAATGAAAACAAAGGAACTCATATAAAACAAAAGAAGAACGGGTTATCCGTCTCTTGTTCTGTAATTTTTTTTTTTCTTTTTAAGTAAGCTCCACAATCCGGTGTTTGAATTCACGTCCCTGAGATCGAGATCTGAGCTGAGATCAAGAGTCGGACCCTGAGCCACCCAGGCGCCCCTCTTGTCCTGTAGTTTTTCACTAGCTCTGCTTCCTACTCTCGTGACACATGGGGAAAAGTCCTCCAGGTGAGAGGTCTTCCTGGCTCAAGTTTGCAAGATACGTGAGTGCATTTCATTCTGAGGTCTCCATCTGGAGAAACTGCTGTTCCAGTTAAGAATATAAGGGATATTTTCTTCATACTTAAAGAGATAAGATGTCTTCTATTTAAAGAATTCCTTCCACTAATGGCAATATCCATCTCCGATTACAGTAATTTCCCTCCATTTTTTAATACAATGAGTGAAGTAGGAAGTATACTAACACTTTATATATAATCTGAAAAAAAAAACCTAGCAACTCCTAAATTAATTTTCTAGATAGCTTGCTTCTTTAAACTCTCAAACTTAGAAATAAAAACCCAGCCACCTTGGGTGGCAGTCTTTCTACAATGAACTAAATAGGTAAATGCTTTACCAAAGAATTTCAATTCTTTGAGAATATAGATATTATTTTCCCCCAACCACAGCTTTCGGTGAGTCCCTTCTCCTAATGATAGCTCAGGCAGAATCCATAATTTCTGGTTACTTTCAATTATTAAAACATGGTCAACTCAATTCAAAGTTCCTTCTGTCCCTGATACAGGCTAGGTGTGGGGGCCAAGGGCTTGGAGTGGGGTCTGGGTCATGGTTTGCACGTCCATTCTTTCTCCCATCCCAGCATGTTGGGTTTGGCTGGGGGCTGGAGGGAGCTGCGGGCCCCACTCTACTGGAGCTCTGCTCCCTGCTGGGAGCAGAGGGGAAGGATAAGGCAAGTACCGTTGCAGGACTGTGCTTGGAGTACTGTGCTCACAGTACTTCCTAAGTAGCCATTGTTATGATAATGAAATGCTTTCCAGGAACCGCTCTGACTGTCTTGCAGTAACACTGTATGTGGCTGGATGTTCAAGTGCAAGCGATTTGACAGAATGACAGCTCTCTGGCTTGCCTTGGGTGTGGTCTAATAGTGGGCGACCTAGATGGGGTGGGGCGCGGGGAGACTTCACTTAGGTGCTGTGTTCCCTTTTGTTGGGTGGTGTCTGACTCCATCCCAGCCTTCTCTGTCACCGAGTCCCCTCGAAGCAAAAATCTCATCTGTCCTCTCCAGCAGTCCACACTTCCAGCCTTCTTCCAGAATGGAGCACCCCCATCGTTTGGCTTGGTGACCTCCTGGGAAGCCCCGCAGCTCTTACCCTTTCTCTAGGCTCCATTATCTTTTATATGGAGCCATCGGAATGATTAGGTTACTTTTCCCATCTCTCGAGGAGTTCAGGGAGGTTGGTTGGGGTGGGACTGTACCCCATGTCTTCCCAGAATACTCTCATGGTTCAAGACTCACCCGTACAGAGCACCTGACTGGACACCAGGCCAAAAATTGGCAGCACCCCCCCAGGGTCTTGCATGCCCCCAGTTGCAGACAATGCATGTCACGTGTTGCTAAGAAGTCTCTCACTGTTCTTTGTTTCTACTTGTTAAGGCTTCCGTGAGGGGATCAGAGAGAAATCTTCTGCGGGCATGGCAATTTCTATGAGTGATTATCTTAGAAAAAAAGGAGAAAATTAAGGTAAAGAAAATTGGGGGTGGAGGGGCAGAATTTGCTTATGTCCAATTCTGGAAACTCAGCAAGAAGTGGAGTAGAACAAAAGCCCTCAGGGAAAGAACTAGTGTGTTGTTTCACTTCTCTCAGAATTAACTCCTAAAAAGTTCACTCAGAAGAAGAAAAGGAGACACACTGGTACGGGTAACCTTCCAGATTTCCATTGTTTATGAGGGTGTAAGTGCTGTGGTTTTCTCTTTCATTGTTCGGGAACCATGCTATCTCTTAGCTTGTAAAAGAGAGTTCCTTATGCATCATGTCTTACAACACAGGAAAATATTACTTCATGGTTCAAAGAGAACTTTCAACCAGCTTGACTTGTCAGGCATTAGTATGTTAAGATTGATGGAGTGTTCCTCAGGGAGAAATTAATGAATATGCATGCATGACTAGAGTTTTTCATTAGTGCTCCTTCTCCCTCTCTCTCTGTCTCTCTCTCTCTCTCTCTGTGGTGAGTTAAAAACTTTGACTTACATAGTTTGGTCAATGACTGAAGTCTAGTTAGAAAATTCAATAACAGAACTTTCCATTGGAGAGATAGCCATCAGAATCAATGCAAACATTTTCCATCAACTATTAAATGTAAATATTGGTCTAAGCACCGTGTGGCACCCAGAAAATGTTATTGACTTATTATTCATCCCACGGATACTCTTATGGGGTACCCTTTCCAACAGAAAAAGTCTCCTTACTCTTGCCTATAATAAGTACTAGGAATATTTTGGTTCTATGAGTAAATATCCACAATTTTGGAGGATTAAAGCATTAACCAATCTGTTGTTGTTCAGAGACTAATTAAATACTGGTTTCTATGGTGATATTATGTGTTGAGAGTCTCATTATCCTCAGATGTCCCTCTGAATGTTCAGCGTTTACACACACACGCGCACACACACACACACAGACATGACACATCTACAAAACATAGGTAGACATTCAGATGGCATCGCATCTCAGGGTTCACCCTTTACCCTAACAGGATAAAGCTGAACAGCAGAGTCCTTTTAAAGGCAAATCAGACTCGGGCTGCAAGGCGTTCTGACATTTCAGGAGAAATGATTTTCAGCACCTGTTACCTGAGATGTGAATCTGTACATGAAACTAGAAATGTAATGCCAGCAAAAGTACTTGTCACACAGCAGGTGACACCCCGGGACTTGGTATGTGTTTTCCTTCAGACCTATAACGCCTGTCACTCCTCCTGGTTGACTTCTTGAAAACCTATTTCACGTCTCACCTCCTCTCTGTGATCACGGTTAGAAGTTGAAAATCAGAAGCTCTAGTAATCATGGCTATGACAAGAGTTTACCTACAACGAGAGAGTCATCTTCAAAGGACGCAGGTCACAGGGCAGGCTGAGGCTGGAGCCCGCAGTGAGACCAATCCAAGGAAGCCCACTCTGAGTGGACACGGAAATAGAGTATTGAGCAGGCGTGAGTCTTCGCAGCCTTGTGGTTTGCAGGGCAGGGGAGAGCCGCAAGCCTGGCGCTATTTGCCAAACACTCCACTGGAATCAGTCCCACAGTCTCACACAGTCGGTAAGAAGAGAGAAAAACACTGGGCTGCGGTCAGCCCTGAGCCCCTCGTAGAAGGCGGTTTAGAGTACAGGGGTGAGCGCCCAGGCCACGGGGCCAGGCATCTGGATATCAGATTCTGCCACCTGGTCCCTGTCACTCTTGGCTGAGGTGACTGCCTTGCGTCCCTTCCCCCTGGGAACTTCAATTTCCTTGTCTGTGAAAGAGGGGCAGGAACGATATCTATTTTCTACCGAAGTCAGCTGACAACCAAGGCCTCGTGGTTGGGGGAACTAGATAGGATCATGTGTGTCCAGGGATCGGTCGAGTGCCTGGATTTCGAGGAATGGCACACATTGTTGGTTCTTCACTCCCTCAACCACTGTAGTCCCCGCAGATAGCCTCCTCCCTTTCTTTATTCCTGTTGGCTGGGCTACTCTCACTTTGAGTGCTTTTTTTTCCCCTCAGCTTCACAAATTCTCTTTCCATATGTACAATCATTCTCACGTCTGTAACACTACCCCTGACTCACCCAGCTCAGCCACAAGGATCTTTCCATTCCTGTGGATCAACATCTTGACTGCCCCGCTCGGTGAGAGGCATCATGAAGACTAATAATAGCATGTCCTTTATTTGATGGATTTTATAAGCACCGACTGAATACTCATGGAATTAAGTCCCTACTTGAGAGAGCAGCTAAAACGCTGACAGGTTAGACATGATGTATCTTTATTTTTATTTTTTTGAAGATTTTATTTATTTATTTGACAGACAGAGAACACAAGTAGGCAGAGAAGCAGGCGGGGGCGGGGGGGGAGGGGCAGACCAAGCTCCTTTCTGAAGCAGAGAGCCCAATGCAGGACTCGATCCCAGGACCCTGGGATCATGACCTGAACCGAAGGCAGAGGCTTTAACCCGCTGAGCCACCCAGGGGCCCTGAGATGATGTCTCTTTAGATGATACTTTGAACCTACTAAAGTTCTGTAAAATTAGGAATAATAAATAATGGAGAAGCAAATGATTTTTATTCAAGGGAAGATTATGTACAAAGGCACAAAAATAGGTGATAACCTGTGCAGAGAATTACTGGATTTACATGAACTTGGTTTTCAGAGAAATGGTGTGTGATGCTCGGCTTTTCTTGTTGCAATCCAGTCATCCAAAAGCCCACGCAGATCTGGGTAAGTGAAGACAAGTGAGGTAAAATGTCATCTAAACAGGCTGCAACAGACTGCTTACTCAGCTGGTTAAAACACGCAAACCGACACTTTGAAATAAAATGTATGCACTTGTAATCACAAAGACGAGTATGTTTAATTAGAACATGGGCTCTAAAGGAGCAATGAACCAAGAATTAAGAAAGTTAGAATGCACCAATATATTCAAGATAAACCAGATAGGATCGTTTTTACTATTTCTGCTTCATCCGGGTCCTCCTACAGAGTTCTCCAGTGACTAGAATGGATTGAAAAACAGATCTATTAGGGACTAGGGAATCGGGACAAGGGAATCTCACATTTGTGTTGTGAAGGATAAAGAATCCCCGCTAATGGTTAGAAATGGTTCTGATCCTTTAGATGTATGAAATCAAGAACAACACCAGACTCTCTGGACCTCAGTTGGCTAAGATGAAAATGAAGAGGTCAAACCTGGTGACTTTCCACTCTCAGGTTCAACACAAATCTTGCACGACATTGGGATTCTATTATGTGTTCAAGTTCTTACTTCTGAATGTTAAGATTATGGCATCGTCAAAACATTATTTCATGAACTGTAATGGGCTGGCTACTCTCTAGCTGGGTGGCAGGGGTTGGATAGGTTTGAGGGTGGGATTTCACTTGGACCATGATTAAATTCAGAGTACGGACCATAAACGTCTTGCTATTTGCTTGGGATCAAGGCACTTTCCTAGACTAGAAAATGAATTGGAAGGTTCTGGGAAGTCAGGAAGCTTGAACTGGTTGGTATCCCTTGGCCTTGTCTAAGAAAAAAAGTGAGGGTTTTGTGACCACTCTGAAATAGTGAGAAATCAGAGTGTGTTCATATGGACATGAACACGGAACTACGAGGGGAAAAAAGGCAAGCAAGTTTCCCGCCAGCTCTGTTCACCTCAGCTTTGTAAACCTAGATATTTATACGCCTCATATACATCAGTCCCTCTCTGATTTCTCTTAAGTAAAATTCTGTAGATGCAGATTTACTGGTGTATAAAACTTTTCTGTTAGCTCCCAAAACTCCAGTTTGTGTATGAGCAAACCTCAAGTCAGTCCTATTAAAGAGAATTTGAAAAAGAAGGAATGGGATATAGAGAAGAGGAAAGAGAAGAAAAAGGGAAAGGGATTAGAAATCTTTCCAGTGCCACCTTAGGAAGATGAACGACCAAATGCAAATATAGTACTCCTTCCCCCAAACGTGAAGGTTTATATTTCGAAAAACCCTTGAGCTGACTTTTGCTTCTGGTCCTGGTGAAGTAACAAGTACCAGAGTCACCCTCCTAACATAAAAGCTATAAACCCAAACACAGTACGTCCAGCTGTTTCAGGCAGTGGACAACAGACACCACAAGGTTGTGATCTTTGAAAGGAAGGAAACTGCGCATTCACCCTGTGATCTGCCTGATGGTGCTTTCCAAACTAGGACGCAGGAAATGGAGTCCCCAAGAGACAGGGCTGAGGAACCAGAGGTCAGGTTCAAGGGTGTTAAAGTGGAGGTAGGAGAATAGAATGTTATAGAGGGAGGAACTTCACAGAGAAGGAGCTCCAGAGACCTTGGATTTTCAATGGGTCCTCTTGGGTCTTTGGCAGTGGTCTAAGCTGTGCATGTGCAAGGTGAGACTTTGTTGGGCTGAGACCCTGTCTGAGCAGAACTGAGTCACCCTTGGCCATGCAGGGCTGGACGATGTTGGAGTTCCCACCACCCAGGGGGAAGAGAACCTGCCAAACCCCTCAGGCACTGAGCTCAGAGCTCAGAAAGGCTACATCTAGAGCAAGGACAGCCCATCATCTGCCCTAGCAAAGCCTAGAACAGCTCTCAGCAGGAGCCAACTGGTCCCTCCGTAAACCAACCGAGTGCCAGAAGCAAACCCAACACCTTTTAAAGAAAGACATCAAAACGCAGCACAAAGTAGCCTTTTCAAAGTATATAATTAAAAAAAATTACTAGATGTGATGCAGCAGAGAAAGGGGACCCATCACTGGGAGGAATGAGAAATGAATAGGAATAGATCCAAGGATGACACCTACTGGAATTATTAGAACAGATGTGAGAAATGGGTTCAAGGATTTAAAGGAAAAGATGAACATGAGATACAGATATGGACTCTCAGCCTAGAAATGAAAAGTATAATAAAAAGAAAACAAATGGAAATTAAAGATCTGAAAAATAAAATATTTAAATTTAAATATAATGTAATTATAATAAAAACACCATATAGTAATATATAATAATATGATTTATAATATAAATTTTACTATATTGGTTTAATAGCAGATTAAACCACGAGAAAAAGCCCATGACCTTGAATACAGGATAATAGAAACTTTCAAAGCAGAAGCACAGAGAGAAAAAAGGACTTTTTCAGTTAACTTTAACAAAGCCTCAGTGACCTATGGGACTGCATCAAGTAATCTAATCTACCCATAATGAGGGTCACAGAAGCAGAGGAGAGAGACAGATTGAGACAGGAAAAAACATTTGAAGACATAATGGCTGAAACATTTCTGATCTTGTGGAAATATTTCGACCTGAAGATTCAAGAATCTCAACAAACCTCAAACAACACAGAATAAACACAGTGATAAAGACATCCAGGCACATAATAGTTGAAATGCTAAAAATTGAACCTTAAAAAGTCAGCTAGTGTGTATACTACACATGTGATAAGATAAGAGTGTATATGGTAATCTCTAGGGCAACCATTGAAAAATAAAACAGAAGTGGGGCACCTGGCTGGCTCGGTTGGAGGAGTGTGTGACTCTTGATCTCAGGGTCATGGGTTCAAGCCCCACTTTGGATGTAGAGATTAATTAAATAAATAAATCTTTAAAAAATAAAACAGAGAGGTATAACCTAAAAAGCCTACTTAGGGAGAAAAATCAGATACCAAAGAAACAAAAAAAATGTATTTAAAAAATCGGGGAAGGAGATAAAAAGAAGCAAAAAAACACAGTTGGACTACTGGAAAACAAATAGCAAATAACTCCATATCCCCCTCCCCCAAACAAGTGTTATGGTCCTAGGGGTAGCTCAGTTCCTATGGGAAAAACCCTTATAAAGATTGTTATATTCACAAATTCACGTAAGGATGGACACAAAATCAAGAATAATGCCTATTATAATTTACATACTCATATTAATTCTAATTAATTAATTCTAATATTAAATTAGTAGGAGTGGGTTTTTAATAATCCCCATTGACTCTACTGTACGCCCCCAAAATTTTAGGACCTTCTTTTCTAGCAGTTTGAAGAAGCAGCTTGGGAATCAGCCTTGCCTCGGGTAAAATACATCTTAAGACTAAGATCTAGTTCCCCAGTGACTGAGGTATTTCTGATTCTGTGTCTGGGAGTTCCACTGTGGCTGCTAGAGACAAAAAGCTCTGGTTGTCACCTTTTATTTAAGTTGCTTGGCTTAATGATTCCGATGCTTTATCTGCCTGCAGGAGGCGATGGAGAGTATTAAACTTGGAGCCTACAGACCTGCCATTAGGGTGTCGGATAGTCCTCTAGATCGCCCAGCAGCTGGGCTGCAGAGAAAGACAAAGAGCAGGTGCAAATGTCCTCAGCGGATGGGAGAGAGTGACCTGAAGGTTGACAGATGGAGGGGCTGAGGAACAGGTCATGGGTATTGTAGACACAAGTAACCCGAGCCTCAAAGCAGGAGGTTGTTTATGGTGGAAGGAGTTACAGAGGGCACACTGGAAGGAAAGCCGGGGGAAAAAGAGTTTGGGCACAGTGAAATCAGTTAGGGGAGAGAAGAAGAGAATGGAAGAGCTTGATTCTGTTTATTTCCTTTGACTTTCCTTCTGCATTTACTCCCGTTCTTTAGAAATCGACATTCGGCCTGGGCGCTGCCAAGAGGGAATCCAGTAGATTCTTCCATTGTTATTGTTGTTGGCAGCATAGGACACTGGACAGTGTCTGACGGGAGAGGATAGAGACCCAGATGTGGACCCTCCCTGTTCAGTCTGGAGATATCCTTCTACAGCTCTTCTCTGCCAACACAATGGAGGGCTCCGAGTTTCACGTATTAAGCCAAGTCCTTCCCTCACAGATAATGTCTCCGATTTAATTCCACCATTGCCATTGTAATGTGAACACAAGCAGTGTAACCTTCATGTACTTTGTTATCTTCGTCTATAAACTGTGCAACGGGAGATTTACAATGCACCCAACTGGTGGGGAGTCTCCTGAGACAAAGTCATTACAGAGACTTTTATGTCATGTGTGATAAAATGGAATTAGGATTCCATTTCTCCAGCTTTTAAAAGCAATGTGTAATGAAGTCAATGCACCATTTTACAGTGACTAATAAAATCTAATTTAAATACAAACTTTAGTAATTTATAAAATAGAAAGAAATGCCAATGCCTTACTGAGGTTTTTTTTTTTACTTTATTCAAAACATATGAACACTAATTTCTTGTTCTTTCATGACCTCTTGACAATCATGAAAGCCAAGATATTACCCACATCAAAAATGTTGTAAGTCTATCACAGATTTTGAAGGTGGTTGTTCACTCCACCATCTTGGTAGTACTTCTAATGAGGCATTGAGCACAAGGACTAGACTCTCATCTGCTTGGTGACTGATTTCCTTGCTTTTCTAGTGGAATTTAGAAAGCTTCGCTTTTTAAACCTCACAGCAGCTACCAAAGGAAGGAAAAACGTTGACTCAACTCCTGATCTTTTTTGGGGTAGAACTTCCAGCCTAGAGTATAAATCGGACTCTCTTGGCTTGCTGGAGGTGGTGTCCAAGGCATTGAGATTTCCATTGCAGTGTTGTCCCAATAACGAGCTCTAGAGACATCTCAACTCAGATGGCCTCAGACCAGAAGACAATTAGGAGGCATAGGCCATTCCAGTTCTGTGATTATTTCCCAAATCCAGTGTTCCGATGCTTTTATTTTACTTTTAAATGTGGCCAAATCCAGACGTCTCTGAGCTCATGAGCAAAATTAAAACAGATACACACACTGGTGCAGAGCGGCAGACAGCCTCTCTCACACTCAGACATAACACAACTCAATGAGACTCAGCTGTCTGCGTGGCAAGGGTCCGAAAAGAAAGGCTTCGCACAAAGCTTCTGAGGTTGGGAAACCCAGGGCTATGCGGAATAATTTGTTCTTAGTTTGTTTTTTTCCTTCCCCCTGGTTCTGATTCTTTAAGTGTAGGGGATTACCCATTGCCTGTAGCTCATTAATCACAGGAGCTTTTGATTATGGAAAGTGGAATCCAAGAGATGGTACTTTGAGGACTTGGCAGTGAGGTTCTAAGCCCATCCCTTAAATGTGCCAGAACACCCTGCACTCTGCCAACTACGATTACACTTGGCATTAATTGAAGATGCCGAGAGCTATAAGCCTTCCTGAATTTCGCCACCTGGAGCAGATTAAAATCTGGGTCCTGCCGGTGAGGAGGTCTGAGGGATTGGGAATACAAGGCTGTTTTAATCTTTTCCAAGTCAGGCTGTTTAGAAATATCCATACATCAAATGTGCATGGATCTCATACAATTTCCTTCTCTGGGGAGAATTCAATTACCAGTAACATGAAGTGGGATTAGCTTGTTGTGGTGAGCCATCTGGAGAGAGGACATTCACCATCACTGGGATATATGTTCAGAGATTTGCCACCATGATTTTGAAGGAGTTGCTGAAGGTGCTCTAAGGTACAGTGATGTTTCTTATGAAAGCCTTGCTCAGTTGACCCAGTGAAATTAAAATGCAATGAGAGGAAAATCTAGACCTCCCTCCGTGCTGAAATATTCCTTTGCCCCAGGAGGGCGATATTTGGGTTTTAAGGACTACTGGCATGAGTACTTGTAAAGCTATGACCAAAAACAAACAAACAAAAAAACAAAAACAAAAACAAAACAACCACCACGGAAAATTGTCCTGAAATTGTAATGTATATAGATAAACAGAAAGGCTCATGAAAAGGAAAGGGAGTGAAGGGAGGGACTAATGGGGAAATCACTCTAAGTCAGAACTCCGCTCTCTGGATCATTCTAGAATGTCAGATGATGGCTGATTCCCTTGAAGAGCATAGAAACAATTTAGATTAAGCAAAAAGCAGAAGACTCAGAGGAGCACAGAAGGCAAAGAAAGCCTTCATATTTTAATGGAAAACCAATCAGTGTAGTGTGGGGATAGAGACAAGATGGTGCAGGAGATCACAGGCCAACCCAAAGTTCCCTGGGTCAGTTCAGGTCATCTGAAATGATGTCAGTCTTCAGAACAGTATGTCAGTCCACTGGAGGGAGAACTGAACCTCAATGAAAAAGTAAGTGCCAGCCACACCAGTTTGGCCAGAAAATGTCTGTGATATGGGGACAGAACCAGATAGATCAAGAAAATAAATTATTTTAAACTTGATTTTATCAATTATTTACCATTCTCACAATTAAAATTAGTGACAAACTACACATCATGTCTTCTTCAATTTGCAAATAAATTATGATAATCCAAATAAAAGTGAAGCCATTAAAATTATGACTTAGCTACATCAATTGATTTATGTCTACATCAGTAGACATAAAACCTTCTAGACTCACTTGGTGAGACTAGCATAAGACTGATATTAAAACTAGCCAGTAGTACCATGAGGAAGGAAGACAACAAAGGAAACTCAGTTTTAAATATAAATGTGAAAATCCTAAATAAAATATTGGCAAACTATCTGAAAAATGTGTAAAAAATAAATCATGACCAAGTCGCGTTGATTTCAAGATTTCAACGATGGCTTACCACTAGTAGAAAATCTGTTACTCTAATGTACTACATTAACATAGTAAAAAAGAAAGGCCATATATGATTATGTCACTAGATACAAGAAAGCCAACAAATAAAAGTCTATACTCATTCATGATAAAAACTTGGTGTACTAGGAATAGAGAGGAATATCTCTATCCTAGTAAAGATTACCAAAAATCTACAACAAACATCATGTATATTGGAGAAACGTTAGAAGCATTTCTGTTAAGAGTCAGAACAAAACAGGGTTTCCTGCTATCCCTCTGTCTGTTCAAGACTTACTTCAGGTCCATTAAGAAATTAAAGATATAAGGATTGGAAAGAAAGAAAGATGATTAAGCGATAAGATTGTTTTTATAGAAAATTCAAGAAGCTCCTCAAGACAAACCACTGAATATAAGAAGACAGTTTGGAAAGACTATTGGATAAAATATCAATATGCCAAAATTGCATTCAGATGCACAATAAATAATTAGAAATTGGAATATGTAAAAAAAAAGAAATTGGAATATTTAATTAAACACACATAATAGCAACAAAAGTTACAAAGTTTCTATAAATAAATATAACAAAATATGGGCAAGCCCACTGGAAAAACACAAAAGGAAACCTAAATAAATGAAGACCTACATTACTTTTATCAATATTATGAAAAATAGCAATTGTCTACCCCTTAGTTTATAAATTCAGTGCAATTCCAACCAACGGCCCAATAAGAGTTATTTTCATGCAACTAAATATATGGAAGGTGCTTTTGTATTTACCATGGATGAATGAAAAGCCAAGGATAGCCAATACATTTTTGAAGAAGGGAGATTTATATTTGCTAAGTATTAAAGCTTTATATAAAATTATAGCATTGAAACAGGGTGGTACTGGTACAGGGATAAACACATAGGGCAATGGAACAGAATAGACTCTTTGATAAATGGTTTAGTAAATGAACAGTTATAAGTAGTTCTGACAATTGGCTCTCCATGTAGAAAAAGACAAAAGTAGACCCTTACCTCATACTATACACAAAAATTAATTTCAATTGGACTAAAAAAGTAAAATGTGTGAAATAAAACTAGAAGCTTTAGAAGGTAACATTAAAGAATGTCTATTACATAAGAGCCATTCAAATAAATTAGAGATTCTTTTAAATCCATACAGGCAAAATTTTAAAACAAAATATTAAGAAAAGCAAACTGGAGAAGGGTACACACGGTATGATGACAATAGTGTGTACTGTTTGTGGAATATGATACCCATCACATATGGGAATAAATAGTTAAAGAGCATAAACAGACTCTAAAGGTAAAGGTAGATAGATTTGACTATTTAAAGGTAAAAATTCCATACAAAAGATATAATGAGCAAAGTAAAAATCTAATTCACATTATAGGAGAAAGCAATTGAAACACGTATACTCACCAAAAAATTGATATGCGTAATAATAAAAAAAATTCTAACAAGCTGTAAAACAAAGAGAAACAATCTAAAAGAAAAGGAGACAAGGGACGCCTGGGTGGCTCAGTAGGTTAAAGTCTCTCCCTTCGGCTCAGGTCACGATCCCAACGTTCTGGGCTCTCTGCTCAGCAGGGAGTCTGCTCCCTCTCCCCCGCCCGCCTCTCTGCCTATTTGTGATCTCTGTCTGTCAAATAAATAAATAAAATCTTTAAAAGAAAAGGAGACAAGAATGCACACAATTCACAGATGGAAAACCTTACTGGGTAGTAAATGTCTGAAAAGATTCTCAATCCCATTAACAATCAGGGAAATGAAAATTAAAGACCAATGAAACCCCATTTTGTACCATCGTATTGGTAAAAATTAGTAGATCCCATAACATGAAATACTGACGGCGTGGGGAAACAGGGAGTGGTGCATGTTGTTGGTACCACCACTTTGAAGAGAAATAAGAAAGGCCTGGGAAAGCTGAAGATGTTTATTTGTTTGATCCAACAGTTCCACTTCTAGAGGTCTACTCTAGAGAAATCTGGCATGAACAAGGTTTGTATACAGTTACGCATTCATAGCATGGTTTGCAAGAGCTGAACAATGAAAACATCCCACTGTCTCTAAGTAGAATAATGAGTATTTTCTGGCTTATCGCACCAACATAGTCCATACAGCAGTTAAATGAATGAATGAAATCTTTATTTGTCTATACATAAAATACTGAATGATAAAATCAAGTTGTAAAAGCATACCAACAGCATGATACCTCTTACGTGGGGCTTAAAAACACCCTAAAAAGTAGTTTAGGGTGTTTTAAGATACAGTTATTTGTATCCCAGGACTGGTGCCCAACTGAGGGTGAATTTGCCCCCAAGGAACATTTGACAACATCACAACTGGAGGAGGATCCTCTCGGTGTCTAGTGGGTAGAGCCCAGGAATGTTGCTAGATACCCTACAATGCATTCATTGTACAACGGCTTCCCTCCCTCCCTCCAACACACATCAAAGGATTATTTGTCCTCAAATGTCTAAAGTTCTGAGGTTGAGAAACCTTGCTCTAGATCCTTCCTACTCAAATCACATAACTGAGAATGTGGGTTGGGGGTGTGGTTACCTGGGTGGGGCAAGAGTTTATTCTTTAAAGAAAAATCAGAGTAGAGGTCAAGGAGAAGGGTAAGTATTTAAAACACATCAACCGTAGTATATATGAAAAAGACCTCAAGAAGATATCCCAAAAATATGATCAGTTAAGGATTTTTGAGACAGAGCTCAAGACTTTTTTTTGCATACTTCTACTTTCTGATTTATCCAAAGGGAACATGAGCATTCGTGAAATTTAAAAGAAAATACTTTGAAAGTACAAAAAATGTGTCTCTTCACCAAAAAATACTTTCTCCAAGATTCGATGCTTCAGAACAGATTGGTTTCACCCTGCACACATTTAGGTGTTTCCATTCTTGGTATTACCTATTTTGTTTTCTACTTTTCCCCTCGACATTAGTTCATATAGATCATTTCATAAATCCAAATAATCTTCATATTGGATGTTTTAATGGTTTTATAATGCTTCACTGTATTTTTATGGCAAGATTTACTTAGCCACTTCCCATCTGTTAAAGATTTTAGATTCTTCCACCATTATGAAAGGCACAGCTATAAACATCTTTGCAAAAATTGGGCATTTCCCCTTACTGAGTTCTCTCCTTAGGATTTGCTCTCCAAAGCAGATTTGCCAAATCAAAGGATAGGGTGAGTTCAGTGATCCTTTGGTATATGTTCTCAGATTTCTTTCTAGAAAAATGATGTTACCATTTCTGCAATCAATGTATGGTATATCTGTGTCCCCAAAGGTACTATTAACTCTCGTTAAAAATTGTTATTAATAATTTAATATGTATAAAACAGTATATTGGGCTATTTTAACTCGCAATTCTTTAATTATTAGGGAAGTTAAAAATTTTTCCCAGCACTTGTTCTCTATTTGTATTTTCCCTTGTGCAAACCATCTGCTCATACCCTTTTACCATCTGTCCACTCAGATCTGAGTTTGCCCATATAGATAATATTAATTTCCCTTATATTATAATAGTAAATGTTTATGCATTATTACAATGCTCCCCTGTTGTTTTCCTTTTTTCTTTTCCAATTTGGGGCTGTAGTGGTTCATTTTATGTGTCAATTGGACTGGGCCATGGGATACCCAGATAACTAGTTAAACATTGTTTCTGGGTGTGTCTGTGAGGGCAATTCTAGGAGATTCATGTTTGAATTGGTGGGCTGAGTGAAGCCAGTGGCCCTCCCCAGCATGAGCCAGCATCCAATCACTGAAGGCAAAGGAAAGTTGACTCACTCTCTGCTTGACAGCTTGAAATGGGTCATCAGTCTCCTCCTGACCTCAACTCACTTGCTTCTGAACATTCCATCTCTTAGGACTTGAACCTGACTTCCTGGGTCTCCAGCTTGTAGACTTCTCAATCTCCATAATCATGTGTGCCAACCCCCTTACAATAAATTTCTCTATATTATATATACCTCCCATTGGTTCTGTGTCTCTGGCCAACCCTAATCAAGGACCAATCATTTTTTGTTCTGTATTTTGTGGTCAGCATGTATGCATTTTAACTTTCCTGCACCTGAACCTGTCCATCCTTGCATTGGTTCATGGGTAATTCCTTTGGCTGCTTCCGTTCCCCAAAAATCCTTTTTCTTTCCAAATGGGTTTGTGTAGCCTTGTTTTATTTTATAGGTACATATGTATACACACATATATATGACACTAAATTTAACTCAAAAATTACTACTTTTGCTTGAAGTAAGTTATCACTCTAAGCCTTGGACTCTGAACTTACTTTCTTGTCTTGATAGTAACCTTCCCCCAAAATACACATTGAATGATTTTATCTCCCATTGTTTATAATAAATTAAATATATATTGATTTGGGGAATCTCTATTTGCCTCCCAGGCCTAATTTTTGGTTAGCCCATTTTTGATAAATGCTATTTCCTGGGGTGCCTGGGTGGCTCAGTCGTTAAGCAGCTGCCTTCGGCTCAGGTCATGATCCCAGGGTCCTGGAATTGAGCCCCACGTCAGACTCCCTGCTACGTGGAGAGCCCGATTCTCCCTCTCCCACCCGTCTTGCTTGTGTTCCCTGTCTCGCTGTGTCTCTGTCAAATAAATAAATAAAAAGTTTCTTAAAAAATACTGTTTTCTAATAATGAACTTAAATACATGGTATAGCCAGGATTATTTTTATTACAAAAGTATTCCTTTTTTCTGCACTTTAGTTATTTTGTGAATTTTGATAAAGTAACTCATTGAAATTATAAATGATATTGCTTAAATCTATACATTAACTTGAATATTATTTTAATCTTCACTATTTCAGCTCTCTGATCAGAAGAAGAGTATAACTCTCCATTTTTCACAAAAAGTCATATGATTACAGACTTACGAGAGTTCAGATGTCATTTAATTTCTAGTTCTAGACCATCCCGCTCTGTACTTACCCCATTTTACAGATGATCAAACCAAGGCCCCCAAACCTATATCTGGTTAGGGAATATCTGAAAATAGACCTCTCTCATTTGGCACTTCTTCTATCACACCATTTATTCAAGTCTTCATTCACTTCTTTTAATGCTTTAAAACATTTAAGGATGTTGGGGTTCCTGGGTGGTTCGGTTGATTGAGCATCCGACTCTTGATTTCAGGTCAGGGCATGATCTCAGAGTCATAGGTTTGAGCCCTGGGACGGGGCCATGACAGGCCCATGAGAGACCCACGACAGGCCCCATGACAGGCCACGACTGGGTTCCAAGCACAGTGGGGAGACAGCTTGAGATTCTTTCCCTCTGCCCCTCCCCCACAGGTCTCTCTTTCTCTCTCTATCTCTCTCTCAAAAAAATAAACCTTAAAAACATAAAATGTTGGGATGCCTGGGTGGCTCAGTTGGTTAAGTGGCTGCCTTCGGCTCAGGTCATGATCCCAGTGTCCTGGGATTGAGTCCCACATCGGGCTCCTTGCTCCGCGGGGAGCCTGCTGCTCCATCTGCCACTCTGTCTGCCTGTGCTCACTCTCTCTCTCTCTCTGACAAGTAAATAAATAAAAAAATCTTTAAAAAAAAAACATAAAATGTTTACAGCTGTTAGGTATATCCCCGTTGGTTCATTTCTAGGACTTTTTTTTAGATTGCCATAGAAAATAAGAACATTGATACTGAACTTTAGGCATATGCTTTCTTCGGTGGGGAGAAAATGTACACAGCTTATTCTAAAAAAAATTTTTTTGGCTGGGAAAAGCTAACTGGATTTTGAACTGATCTCCCATTTTCTGGGTCACTCTTATCTTTTTAAGGATTTTATTATGAACAGTAGTTTCTTATGTACTACAGTCTGCAGGGAAGTATGTTAGATACACAAAGAGATAAAGTTACAGAATCTTGCCTTTCTGAGAGATTCTCACAATCAAATTCCAAACACTAGATATAGAGTATCAGTTTCAAACAAGAGAAAACCCCAAATAACAGTGCTTTAAAGAAAATACAGACTTGTCCATGTAATGAGAAATCTGAAGGTAGGCAATCCATTACATTGGTTACACAGTGTCATTAGAGGCCCAGGCCAACTTCCTGACTTCTACTTTGATATCAGGGTGTGGGGCTCACAGTCATGTATATCTGATGACTGCTAGTGCTCTAGCCATCGTGACTAATGTCCAGGGCCAAGATAGAGCAATAGGCCAATACTAAGTAAGTCAGATCTTCCTTAACTTGTTTTCCTGGAAGCTTCTAGGTGATATCTGCTTTTGTCATTGTCCAGAACTATCTCAAATGACCATCACTAGCAACAAGGGAGCTGGTAGGTGAAACATGTTTAACTAGCCACACTATTACCCTCAATAAAATCAAAGCTCTGTTTGTAAATAAAGACAGCAGAATGAATATTGACTAGGCAGCTTATAGTCTCTATCACTCAGCATCTGTAATAAAACATAAACAAGGGTTTTCTTTAGACCAAGACCATTTGTTAATCAGAGATTGGCACATGGTCTTCATGGTTAAGTTAGACTTAGACAAATGGTAGTGGGCAATAGTTTAGGGATAAGGAAATTGACTATTTGGCCAAGATCATACATCTTATAAGATACCCTGAATTGGGTCTTAGGCCAGACTCCATGGTTTTTCACAATGTCACAAGGTTAAATTTTTTTCTGGGGAATAAATTTAATTATTGGGATTGGGAGGGATGAAGAGTGGGATACACTTCTGCTACTTCTTGATAGTTTTTATTTTATTTATTTATTTATTTATTTATTTATTTTTAAAGATTTTATTTATTTATTTGACAGACAGAGATCGCAAGCAGGCAGAGAGAGGAGGAAGCAGGCTCTATGCTGAGCACAGAACCTGATGCGGGGCTCAGTCCCAGGACTCTGGGATCATGACCTGAGCTGAAGGCAGAGGCTTTAACCCACTGAGCCACCCAGGCACCCCTCTTGATAGTTTTTAAAATCCAGACTTTAGGGGGACTCTACAAACTCTTCATCCAAGCAGCAGTGTGACCATGGACAAGGCACTTAATCTGCCTGGATCTGAATCAAATACGAAACCAGTCAGACATTACAAGAAAAGAACGCTACAGACTGCAATCCCTCATGAACATGGATGCAAAAAATCTAACAAAATTTCTAATAAAATTAGATGAATAAAAAATTTTAAAAATGCAATCTAACTATATTTTCTGATCTAGCATACATATACATGTGTGTGTAGCTCTATATCTTTATCTATAAATCCTGGATTCATTCTTTTATTTATTTTTTATAACTTTTGAAGATCTGCCTAGGAGGTTCCCAACAGTGAGCTAAACACTATACATTGTTGAAGAAGAATGAGCAAGGCTGAAGCTTGCAGTATTGGGCTAGGGAAGATTAAAGAAAAAAAAAAAAAGCTTCAAATACTGTTGTATGGCTTCTTGGTTTTGCCACCATTTCTGAATCGAAATTGTGCAGCAAAAGCTAAAAAAAGATGCATAACTTTATTGGAAGCCTCATCTATCAAAATTCAAAAGAGGGGAAGGGGGAATGGCAGGAGCAATCTTAGAGGAGGATACAAAAAGCTGCTGCATTTAGAGTAAAGCACACATTAAACAGAACATCCGAATTCTGCAGGTATAGACTGGAGCATAGGAGATGCTTGGTGCCAAGTGTCCCTTCCAGAAGAGATGTTGTACCTTTCAAGTGGAAAGTGTAAGAAGTAGGAATTTTTGGCACTGGGAGAGGGCTGTGTGTGTGTGTGTGTGTGTGTGTGTGTGTTTATCTAGATCTGTATCAAGAGGTCACCTGGGTGGCTCAGTGGGTTAAGCCTCTGTCTTCTGCTCAGGTCATGATCCCAGGGTCCTGGGATCGAGCCCCACATCCAGCTCTCTGCTCACCGGGGAGCCTACTCCCCCCCCCCCACTTGTGACCTCTGTCAAATAAATAAAATCTTAAAAAAAAAAAAAAAGGAAAGAAAATGTCAAGAACATCCTTCTGACTTCTCTTCTTATCTTCCACTTGGTGACACTTCCATTTATCTCTGTAAAAAAAATAGTGTTGCCCTGGCTTTGGGAAGCCACACTTCTGATCCTGATTCCTGCATACTAGTTGGTTGTGTGATGTTGATAAACCACTAGCTACACTGGCCCCATCTCCCCATGAACCATATAAAGTAGGTGAGCAAATAATCTTGCAGGTACCTTCCAGCTCTAAACAAAACGCATTGCCCAGGTGAGTGATCTCTGCTACCCGGATCCCAAGCACACAGCATGCTTAAAGTAATCCCACTATTTTAATATGAATTCTACACATACAACTTTAGGACATGGCATGCAAACACTGGAAAAATTACACCACCGGAATCATCCAAAATGAGGTTGATTACTTAACATTGCAGAGCTGTGACATCTTTGATAATACTATTTACCCAAGAGAAAAGGAAGCACATATGCATTCAAAGATTTGTACAGGATTGTTCTTTAGTCCCTTATTTCTAATAAGGGAAAATTGGAAATAACATACATGTCGATCAATAGATGACTAGATACATACATTTGGTATATCCATAAATGGAATACTACTCAGCATGAATAAAGATTCCATTTATATGTAACTCAAGAAAATGCAAAAATAATCTATAGTTCTACAATACATACAATTCTACCAACTGCAAACAAAGTAAAACAGATCAGTGTTTGGGCTGGGGGGTGGGAAATGGAGTGGGGAGGGGCGGTGGAAGGAGGGGCCGAGGGAGAAGCCTGCGGAGGTGGTAGGCACGCCAGAGCATGCAGGTGGGCAAGGGAGAGGGGCTAGGGAGGGTCAAGGGGAGGCCCATAGGGGGTACGCGCGGGAAAAGGGTAGGAGGAGCTGGGTGGTGGCAGGACTTGGGAGAGGGAAGGCAGGGATCCTAGAGGCAGTGGGAGGAGAGAAGCAGGAGGAGAGGCAAGAGTAGGCGGGGCGCGAGCGGAGGGAGGCGGGGCGCGTCCGGAGGGAGGTGGAACGCGCGTTCGGAGGGAGGCGGGGCGCGTTCGGAGGGAGGCGGGGCGCGTCCGGAGGGAGGCGGAACGCGTGTTCGGAGGGAGGCGGGGCGCGTTCGGAGGGAGGCGGGGCGCGTTCGGAGGGAGGCGGGGCGCGTTCGGAGGGAGGCGGGGCGCGTTCGGAGGGAGGCGGGGCGCGCGAGGAGGGAGGCGGGGCGGGAGGGGACGGCGTGCGTCCGCCCTGCGGGTCCCCCACGCGCGGCGTCATGGCGCTCCTGCTCCGTGCGCTTTGGGGTTTACCCTTTCGAGGGGCGCCCCTGCGGGCCGTGGGGGGCCGAGCTGGCAGCGGCGGCTCGGGGGCCGATCCCGAGGACGCAGGTAGGACGCGGACCGCGCAGGCCCCGCCGCTGCCTCCTGGCTTTCGATTTTACTTCACCTGCTTGGACTAGGGGGCCCGAGCGCTGGTTCTGCTCCTGGCGCTTCCTTCTCTAGAAACTTATTGGTGCGCCCGTGTCCGCCCCTCCTTGCCGTCCAGGATGGTGGGTTGTACATTTAGAGGGGTGTGGGTGGTTGTCACTGACTTCCATCCTCTATAAAATGTCGGGCTCAGAAGCCCCTGTTGTTTATCCCCGGACTCCAGGCGAACAATCGGGGTGGTTAGGGCAGCGATCCGACACCGTGCGCGCCCTCCTGTAATGGCCTGTGGTCTGTTAAATCCCTCTTAAATTCTGCGTGCTTCTTTTCCCAGGTGAGAAGCAAGCAGTTCAGACTTTGGATTCCTGTTGATTTGCTTCCTGCCCTTACGTTTCTATGTGTGTGTCCCGGCCCCAGGGAGACGTGTGGACTTTTAGACTGATAGTCTTTGTGTCAGTGGCTGAGACAGACAGGGAAAAGTGTGTGTGTGTGTGTCTTCGTGTCTTCGAAATGCCTTTGGCTCCTATGGTGGATTATATTTGCATTTCACCTTTTAGTATGGAGTCACCTGTGGAGACCTGTGTCAATGGCACTGTATTTCAGATACATTTCAAGGGTAATTTAGTGTTCCCTGTGCGTTGGCTTCATGGGCAACTGAGCAGCTGTCCCATATCTGAATCTGATTGTTATGTGTCCACTGAAGAAATTTAAAGATACCTATCTCCTCTGAAAATGTATCCAGTCACTTAGAATTCTTTTTATCCCCTGAAGTTTTCAAAATGTAGTTTTAAATAAATAAATAATAAGCACAAGCAGTGTGTAGGAGTGGCTGATCCAACATAACTTCCAGTCATGGCCTTCAGCACCTCTTGGTGTCCTAGCCAGCCAACCTGATGATATTTGTTGCATACCTACTGTGTGTCAAGCATTGTTTGTTTTGTTTTGTTTTGTTTCTGAGAACCACAAGTGAAGGAAACATCATACTTGTGGGCTAGAGCTCTCCTCATTACCCTTTATAGGATAGTGGTTTCAATGGAAGCTTGTCCTTTATGTTTGTACTGGTGTTGTCAGAAAAATCCTAATGAATTGCCTTAGGATCTGAAGTTCTTCAGCAGCATTTAGAATTCAGCCAGACTCATGGGGCACTTGGGTGACTCAGGGGGTTAAAATTCGGCCAGACTCTAATACATAACAGGGGCTGTGTAACTTAACTTATCAGACACCCCCTCCCCAGGGGTGTCTCCCTTACTTATTGTAAGGAAATAATTCAAAAGAACAAAGCTATGTGTACAAAGATGTTTTTAACAGCACCACTCTTAAGAACCAGAAACTGGCTATAACCCAAATGTCTATCAGTTAAGGAATGCTTGAGTAAACCAGAAAACTTCAATTCAGCAAACCATTAGGCACCCATTAAAAATTATAGATAGGTAATAGTTTGGTGGCTAAGGGCTTTGGTGTTGACAGTGCCACTTCCTGGCTATATGTCTCTTTGGGCACGTCCTGAACTTGGTAAGCTTAAACCTGTTTTTTTCTTCTATAGAATAAGGATAATGATAATAGTAGGGTTGTACAGAATAAATGAAAAAAAATTAAAATGCTTCGTCACAATGATTGGCACTTAGTAAGCACACAATAAATGTTAATTATAATTACATAAATAAATGGAAAGAACAAAAGTGTAGCTACATTTAGCCTATGTTATAGACTTAAGGAAGGTTGAGAGAGAAATGAGAAGATGTTGATAGTAATGGAGGACAGTTCTACAGCGCTAAGATTTCTGATATGCAAGAGGCACAACCTCTGTGATTTTGTCGTTGAGACTGACTAGAGCAAAGTCTCTCAGTCGAGACTGAAAGAGGAAAGTAAGTAAAAAGTATCGTGGAGAAAACTGTTGTTTCAGGAAAACACTCTAGAAATACTCTGCTAGGAAACCGTCCTGAGCATTGCTTAAACCAGTTCAGTCACTGAGTTGGGAAAGAAAACTAGTCTGCAAATTAGAGTGGGCTGGGGATTCTCTCTGTACCAGTTTTAATAGATTCCCTTAGTCTCAACAAGTATTTATTGAAACAAGGCTTGTTTGTGTGTGACACTTGGCAATATAGCAGCTGTGGCCAGAAAAGTTAGCAAAACCAGAAGGAGGTAACTAGTAGGTGACCATATGACCAAGAGAGGGTATTCTTTAAGATTTCATGTATTTATTTGACAGAGAGAGAGACAGCGAGAGAGGGAATACAAGCAGGGAGAGTGAGAGAGGGAGAAGCAGGCTTCCCACTGAGCAGGGAGCCTGATGCAGGGCTTGATCCGGGGACCCTGGGATCGTGACCTGAGCTGAAGGCAGACGCTTCCCTGAATGAGCCACCCAGGTGCCCCCAAGAGGAACACCCTCTTTAAAGATGAGAGAAGATATAAGCCCACCTCAGGAAATATATGACCAAGAAGACAGACAAACTATGCTAATCACAGCACAAAGAGAGAAAGGAACCCCAAAGAATCTGAGTTTATCAAAGCATAGTTCAGAGAAAAGCTGTTTAGCCGTCCAGTACAATAGCGAGAGCGACCAAGTCTTTTGAAAGTGAAGATAGCAAGAGAATACAGAGGGAATCTGGAAGACATCCTGCCCCAAAAGGACCGACTCAAGGAGCAGGTGATGTGGGTTGAGGACAGAAAACACCCCAGTCCTACACAAAAGAATGCAAAGACCAATGCTGAGCGCTCTCTGGCCAGTGGTGGCCAAGTGACCTTACTCATGCCTAAATTCTCATTTGTTGTATGTTGTATGTACAGGTACCAAATTGCTGTTTGGTAAAACCATGCAGAATTTACGCATAATGCAACTTTCCTTCAGAATTTAGTTGTTTCCTAAAGCGTAGTATATTAGTCGGCTGGAACAGCCACAACAAAATACCACAGGCTAAAAGGTTGAAACACAGACATTTTTTTCCTCATCATTCTGGAGGCTGGAAGTTCAAGATCAAAGTACCAGCAGGGTTGGTTTCTCCTGCATTCTGTCTGGTTTGCAGATGGCCATTTCTCCACTCACGCATTCCTAGAGTCTCTTCTTTTTCATATAAGGATACTGGTCAGACCGGGCCCATCCATCCCTCATGTTAACATAATCATCTCTTTAAAGGCCCCGTCTCCAAAATACAGCCATATGGATTAGGACCCACCCATATGACCTTGTTTGACCTTACTTACTTCTTTAAAGGCCATATCACCAAATAGAGTTGCATTCTGAAGTACTGAGGATTGGGACTTCAACATATGAATTTTGGGAGGACACAGTTCAACCCGTGACACCGTGGTTACAGAACCCTCTGTAAATGCAGACCACATATATGCTGACCTGAGAGCACCTAGCTGACCACTGGTCATTTTGCTATCAAGTCAGAGTTTGTCTTCTCTTGAAGGAGTCTTCTAGGCTGGCAGATTTACAGTTAAATTTGCATAATTGGTGCTCCAAGAGCAACTAGTCTGAACATCATTTTGTTACCCACCTATGAAGCCTTTCATACACATTGTGTAAAAGGTACGTACTGATGAGGATTAGTGGAGCCATGAAAAATGTACTTTCTGATTTAGATGAAGAAGTGATTCTTCCATCTAACAATTTAAATATTAGTTTTAAATTTTAAGCTAAAAAAAAAAAAAGAGAAGGGGGTGTCAAAAACAAGTAGTCAGTCTAATACATGTAGTAAAATACAGAACAATTGGAGAGGGAGCTGGGGTTCATCCGGGACTCAGACTTTAGGGTAAAGCTGAAGTGTGGGAGTCCTACTGAATTTCCCCCTTCTTGAATTCCCACTCTCTGGTGTCAACTATTGTATTGTGCCGCATGTGGAAAGACACTAAGGACCAGGTTTCCAGGAGACAATCCCGTTTTTTTTTTCTCTCTAATCCATTCTACTTCCTCCCCCAAAGGAGAAAGGAAGATAATAGCAACTTTCCAGATTATAATTCCCAGTCTCAGTACCACGAGTCAGTTTTCCTCTTAGAAATCCGTAGAAATAATGCAAGATCTTTGCCAAAGCCAAGAGCAGCATGGCAGGACAGGCACTCGAAGGGTAAAGAAAGTGTTTTATCACGGTGCTCTGTTACTCCTTTCCTTAACAGATGTCACTGATAGCCAGGGTTCAGGTTACACACATTCCCCTCAAGACCAATTAGATTCTTGGAGGAGGAATCAAATCCTATTTGCAAATCTTGCTCTTGCCTTCATTGTTTTTCCACTGTTTGAGGTGGCCTTTTTGTGACCAATCCCAGTTAGGTCATGCGAACACATTGACATTGGCCAAATTTTAGATCTTGCCGTTTGTTGAAGGCTTACAAAATATACACATCTCTCGGTCTCTTATACTTCCTAAAATGGAATGCCTTCCATTTCCCTTATGATTCAACACATAGTTACATCCATTAAAACCAGTTCTAATCCTACTTGTCGTGGAGCCCAATGCAGGGCTTGAACTCACCACCCTGCAGTTGAGACCTGAGCTGAGATCAAGAGTCTGACCCACTGAGCCACCCAGGTGCCCCTCCCACTTGCTGTTAAAACAGTAAAAACACCTTTTCCTGATAACCCAGCCAGAAAAGATTTCAGTGTTTTCACCACTCAGTTGGTGGTTAAGCTGGCATTGCTGTGTAAAACTCTTTGTTACCTTGAATAGTTATCTCAAACTTAAACAGTCAATAAAATTTTCACAATTTAACTGGTCTCCCGTATTTCATCTACCCAAGGTCAAGCTCAAGAACAGCTCCGCAGCTCTCGCCTTTTCCTCCTAAATGATCAATTTATCCTCTTCAGGGGATCATTCCCAACAGCGTACTAGAATACTGTAAACTTTCTCATCCGAAAAAATGCTCTTGACCTCACTTCCCCTTCCAGCTACCTCCAGAACTCCTGAAAGGACTTACCAGTTTGCACTGTCTCCCTTTCCTTCCTCCTATTCTGTAGCTGAATTGCAGTCAGATTCACACACGCACACACACACACACAAACACACACAAACACACACACACTCTCTCTCTCTCTCCCCCCTCCACCTAAACTGCTTTTTCAGGGCACCGCTGACCACCACATTGCTAAACGCAATAGCTACTTATTAGTCATCTCTAGGACTAGGACACCACATTCTTGCAGTTTCCTTCCTACCTCTCCGTCTGCTTGTCCCCATCTCCTCAATCTGTGTATCTTGGAGTGTCTCCAAGTCCAGCCCGTGGGCCTCTCTGTTCTCTCAACAGTCACTGACTTGGGAATCTTCCAGGCTCATGGCTTTAAATAACACTAACGCCGAGGAGTCCCAGATTTACATTTCCACCTTGGACTTCTCCCCAGTTTCTAAATCTATATATCCAACTGCCTACTTGATATCTCCATTTGAATAATATTGAACTGAACATTGAATTTTGAAAATACTGAGTTTTTATGAACAAGGCTCCAAACCTGTTCCTCCTGTAGGCTTCCCCAGCTTCTACTGCTCAGACCAACAAACTTGGAGTAGCGCCCCTTGCCCGTGTTCTTCCTTGTACGTCAGCAAATCCTCCAGCTCTGCTAGCAGAATACGTCTGGTGCACGACCCCTCCAACTATTGCCACCACCTTGACGTGGGACTCTTCCGTCTCTCAACCAGGTTATGAAAATGTCCTCTGTCCTGGGTGCCCTGCTGCAACCTTTGTCCTCCTCCAATTTCATTTAGTGTATCAGCCAGTAACCCTTTTAAACACACTAGGTCATGCCATTCCTCTGCTTACCTTCCAATGACTTCTACACTCACTCAGAGTAAAAGCGTAGCCTTCAAGACTCTCGTTGGTCTGCCCCCTCCCCATTAGCTTTCTGCTGTGAATTCTACTGACTTTCCGGCTCACTCCACCCACTCATTCCCCTTGGCCTTTCTGCTATTTGCCCAACATGCCAAGCGCCCCCAACTAGTTTTTTTCTCTTACCTACATCCTCTTCTCCTAGATATTCACATGGCACATTTTCTCATTTCAGTGTGACAACACTGAACAGTTTGGGGCAGTGAGAAAAAAGAAGTGGTGCAGACAGGGGAGAGCATACAAACTAGGAGACTTTTGTGGTCGTCAGCGCTGGAGAGAAGAATGGTGGCCTGATCCATGGTAGTGTCAGAGGGGTGAGAATGAGCAGATCCTGGAGTTACTTAGGAGGTAGAACCAACATGGCTTGGTGTAAGGAAAAGGGAAGAGTCATGTATTAATGTCCTGGCATTCTGGTTTGAAGCATGGGGCCCATGAGCTAGAACATGTAAGAGGAGGGGCAGATTGGGTTGGGGCAGGAGAGGTACACGACATCCTTCTCTGTGTGGTGTTTGGGACATCCTCGTTGAGATATCCAGGTGTGTTTATAAATGGATCTGGAATTCTGCAGAGATCTAGAATGGAGGGTAAAAGAGATTAGGGAGGCTTATTATGTGGATGGTACTGTAAGCTACTCACTGGATAATATCACTCAAGGGGCAGGTGTGATGTGGTGACAGAAGCAAGCCTAGGGCAATAGATTCATCCGAAGAACACCAGTATTTGGGGATGGCTGGAGGGAGTGGGGCTGAGGAAGGATGCTGACAAGGAATAACAGGAGAGACAAGAGTATTGGGTGCCATGGAAGCCAAGGGAAATAAAAGCTACCACAGGAGAATGTCAAGTGTCAATACTACGGAGAAATGAGAGAGAAGGACGCCGTGTTCTAGGTTTTACTGAGAAGTCCTCAATGCGCTCTCTGAGAATGGATGCAGTGCAGGGGTGCGGGGGGTGGCGGTGCTTGTCTTCAGCGTGTCACACAGAGGCACACTATGTTGGCTTGTCCCACCGTTGGTGATGCTAACATGGCTTACTTGGTACAGGTGATGACTTGTACATTTTTCATTGTAAAGGTACCTTTTCTTCCTTTGCAATTAATAATATTTTGAAAATGTGTGACTCTTCCATTCTTCAGCAGTCTCCCACCCAGGGTTTTAGAATCCCCTAATGATTCTTATTGAATTAGTTATTATTTTAGTGATTATAAAGATTTTTTAAAAGCTTCATCATACCGGGCACCTGGGTAGCTCAGTAGGTTAAATGTCTGCCTTTGGCTCTGGTCGTGATCCCAGGGTCCAGGAGTCCCACATTGAGCTTCCTGCTCAGTGGGGAGCCTGCTTCTCCTGCTCCCTCTGCCATTCCCCTCCCCCACCTTGTGCTCTCTGGCTCTCTGTCAAATAAATAAATAAAACCTTTAAATAAAAATAAATGGTTTATCATTCCTTGTCCATTTATTACTTGGCATTCTGCCTGGTACCTCTGAAAGGGACTGAGGAGTAATAATTGTCACATAAATGCACTTTGCTTTGCTCCCCAAGAAATGAGTTCCAGAAAAATTGTGTGTACTTGAGCTATATTTTCATAGGCAATTTCAGAGGTGTATTTTTAGAGTAAACAGGAAATTCCCGTAGCCTTGTAAAAAGTCCTTAAGAAAGGACAACTTTTAATATAGTTAACAGATTAAAAACCTTTTAATAAAATATAAACAACCACCAGCAGTCAATAATATACAATACTGAACATACCGTATTGTATAGTATTATATAGCAGTGAAGAGAGAAGTTTTTTCTTACCTAAAAGATAATTTAGGATCTTCTCTTGGTAACCAAAAATGAATTTCACATACGATTTTCAGACGTTTCCTATTTCATGGTGATACCACAAGTGTCTAACCTTTCATCTTTGTTGCTGTGATCAGCTTACTAAGCCTCCAGCCCTCTATTTTCTCATTTGTAAGTCGAGGTGGGCAGATTATAAAATCCTTTCCAGTTTTTAGTGTTGGATGATTTGCAACACTGATTCTATAAGTCAGGCTCCCCACTCCCCTTTGGCTAAAAAGAGTATTGTCCCAGTTGCTTTGTTCACACTCACTGGAGTAAGGGGAGTAGATCGAGGCATTGGAATAGATTCTGGTCGGTCCCCATTTCCTTTTAGGAGCTTCGGCTCTAGGAGTCTCTCCTTTGTTCCACACAAGAAGATTTTTTAATAAAGACCTCCGTCGGCACACAAAATCAGAGAGATTTTTCTAAACCAGCCACGGAGAAGAGTTTAATAACCCACTAGCTCAGGGTTCTTTCCTCTCCATCACTCAGCTCCTCCCAGCTGCATCCCGACAGGAAATACTCCTCTGAATGTAGTAATAGGAGGAGGATCAGTTTCTACCCCCGGGTACCTGAGGGGAATTTAGTCAGCATCATTCCATATTTCAACCGCCTCTTTAGCTTCTGGGCCCCAGCGGGACTGGAAAACTGCCTGTCTGCTCGCTGCTGCTTTCTTGTGAAACTGATGAGTCCATTGAAGCATTTTGTACTGGAGCTTTCTGGCCCCTGCGAACTGGGAGAGGGGAGGTGCGGCCTCGTGCTGCCTGTGGCCGTGCGCTTCAGGAGAACAGCTAAAGAAAAAACATCACTGTGCCTTTTTGTTTTAATTTTTAAAAATTCCTCTTGAGGGTGCCTGGGTGGCTCAGTGGGTTAAGCCGCTGCCTTCGGCTCAGGTCATGATCTCAGGGTCCTGGAATCGAGTCCCGCCTCGGGCTCTCTGCTCCCCAGGGAGCCTGCTTCCTCCTCTCTCTCTCTGCCTGCCTCTCTGCCTACTTGTGATCTCTCTCTGTCAAATAAATAAATAAAATCTTTAAAATAAAATAAAAATTCCTCTTGAACAACACAGGTTCTCTCACGAAGCATGAGCTGTCCCTCAGCAAGGGCGAATGGCGGAGGAAGCTGACTCCAGAGCAGTTCTATGTCACTCGAGAAAAAGGGACCGAACCGGTAAGCTCCCCGATGATAGTGTCGTGACGGGGGGTGGGGTGGGGGGGGCTGGGGGGGGCGGAGGGCGGGTTGGGATAGATGCAGCTGCAGAAGCCCACTCCCCCGCTTCCCCTCCGCCACTCTGGTCCTCCCGGTCTCCGTCTCAGGCACTGGGCTCCATCCGCTTGTAGGAGACCCCGGACGCCTCTTCTGCCTCCTCCGTAACCCTCCGGCTGCTCTGCTCCTCTCCCCACTCTTGCCTCCACGCTGCCCCAGGGTCCCCCCGCCTCTCGCTGGGGGACGGCATGTGCAGCCTCCTGCCGCTGTCTACAAGGCGGCCAAGGAGGGGCCCCTGGGTGAGTCAGGCGGTTCAGGGGTGAGGCGTTTGCCTTTGGCTCAGGTCATGATCCCGGGATCCTGGTGCGCCCTGCTGCTGCTCCCGCGCCCCCATCTTGTGCCCTGTGCGCTCTCACTCTCTCTTTCTCTCTCTCTTTCTGGGTCACAAAAGTAAAATCTTAGAAAAAAAAGGCAGAAGAGATCTAAAAAACACAAATCCAGCCACATCCCCCCACTGCTGACAATCCCTCAGTGGCTTCCCACACTTCCAAGGTAAAGAAAAAAGTTTACAAATGGCTTATTAGGCCCTGCAGGCTCTGCCCCCTGCCTTCTGCCCCTGTCCTTAATCTGGCTGTTTTTCTTTTTCTTCCCCACACTTCGAGCTCCCCGCCCTGCTTTCAGCTCTCAAACGCCCTGGGCTCCCTTCTCCCTAAGGCCCTCGCCCCCTGTGTCCTCCTCTCTCACCTCACCCCATTCACTCAGACCTACCTCTCAGCCCTCAGCCCCAATCCCACAGGCTCAGGGAAGCCTTTTCTCGGCCCCGAGCTGGGCTTGCTTTTCCCAGCACTTTCCCTGCAGAGCACTTGCTGTTGCAGGGACAGCTCTGGCACCGAGTACGGTGCCCGGCTAGAGCCCGCGCTCAGAGAGGACATTTCTGTGAATACTGAGTGAGGGCAGGCTGGGAGGCGCAAATGTTATTTAAATGCCAGTTCAAGAAGCTCAGCTTTCGTTCCTTTCTAGAGGGAATTGCCCTGAGTGGTTCCTCATTATAGTCCTGTTTTCCCAGCACTGCACTTCTTCACAAGTCATCTGTCCTAGACCCGAATGTAACCATTGGAATGGAGCCGCTGAACGTTGTTACTAGACATTCTGCTTCGTGAGGCGGGCCCCATGCAGTGGGCCCCAGCGGTTTTGCAAATTCTTTCGCAGTCCCCGCAAAGTTCAGACCGCATGTGCATGGCCCTGTCCTCACGGCGCACCCTCAGCTTCTCTGATGCTAACATCGTTAGGCCGGCAGATCCCCTAGATTCTTGCAAAGTACTGGTATTTTTCCAAACCTCCTGCGGGTGGGATTTTCATGACGCTTCATAGGGAAAGAGACACAGTCACTACCACAGGTGGTTGGGGCCACGTGTGAGGCTCCGTGTGCAGTACACAGAGTACACCCCAGAAGATTTAAACCAGCCCCTTCCCAGGGACACAGCCAGGTGGGGTTTGGTATATGTACAGAGCCCGGAGAGGAGCTGACAGATGTTGAGGAGAGTAAGTCTGTGGGATTCTCAAACAGATGGTGCAGTGTACTCTGCGCATTTGGCCATCTTACAAAATGAGCATCATCCATTATTTTAAGTAATGTTATAATCCCTTTCAGTTGGTCCATTTCCACATGTAACTTTCTAGAATGGTGTCGAACCCACTGTAAGCCTGGCTAACGAAAGGGAAGTAACACATCTCAGTTTTCTATTTGGTAACTCAAACTTAAGAATTCAGTTGCACATGTTTTGGTCAGGCAGCAGTGAAAGCATGCGCACTCTGCTAGACACAACAAAGGGGTTTATAGCCTCGCTGCGCAACAGCTAAAAGTCAAATATCGGTAGAAGGCGGGTTTCCGGCAGGCCTTCCTCTGTGAGCCCCACAGATCTGCTCTCCACAGGCTCTGCTCTGCTCTGGGCTCTGGGAAGAATAACATGCCCCCTTCCCTGCTGGCTACTGCTCGAGCTTGGCCAGTGGATGATGTTAGCACGATCAGAGGACACGACAGGGAAATCGGGACCCAGGGTCCTCTAGTGCAGGCTGTAGCTCCCGCCGGCTGACAGGCTCTGGTAACTGCCCCTCTCTTCGTCGCACGGGCCTCATAGGTGGGTGTTCTCAGAGCCCCTGCCCCTCCCAGTGCTTCGTCCTCCCTTGCCAGTTTCTGTTGGTCCTGTCCCCACCTTTGTAAATCGTTCTGTATGAAATTATCTGCAAATCACCTCTTTGAGTGTGCTGTCTGATTCCAACAGGCATGTTGTACTGACCAGGTCGGAGGAGGGAGAAGCCCCATGGGTCCAGACAGACCGCCTGTGGGCCCCTGTAGCCCGATGGAAGGGCTTAAACAGCAGACATTTATATATAAATACATACATATATTTCTCACAGTTCTGGAGGCTGAGAAGTCTAAAATTGAGGTGCTGGCCAGTTCAGTTCGGTTTCTCCCCCCACCTCTGTAACATTAGTTCCCAAACCAGCACTGGGTACATACTAGGTTTTCAAGTAAATATGAGAATGAACAATTGAGATAGAAGTTGAGTTTGGCTCCAAACAAATGACAGGACTTCTACAGAACTGAGGGAGGAGGAGGGAGACATTAGGAAATTAGTCTAGGAGGCCGTGAAAAGATGTCACTTCATGAAATTCCTCAGCTAAGGATTCCTTTTTATTTATTTATTTTTTTACTGTGATACCTCACACCTGTTACTTCCTCTGTCCATCCGTCCCCTGCAATGACCAAATTATATTTTGAATTTTGTCAGCCTGTCTGCCTCCTATGAGTAGACTTTCCAGACCAGCTTCAGGACGGGTAGCCCTTTGGCACACGAGTCTGGTTAGCCCAGGTTCCCAACTGGGAACTGGTGAACTTTATGGTGGATGCCGATTTGTGCCAAGGTTGGGAGCCAGCGTTCAGGGGAACAAGCCATAAAAAGACCAGCTTACACTGTTCAGATTTTTGCAGCTAAGTTTAGAGTCTTTAAAGAGGGAAAACGTCCAAGTGTGCCCAGATGGTAGGCTCAGTGGGTTATTTTGAAGTTGTCCATTATACGGCTCACTGAAAATGTGCTGTTAATACTACCACAGGGAATGTGAATGTTTGACCTGTGAATCTGTTGAGTTGGGAAATCTAGAAAGGTCAGAAGAGTCCAGCTCATTCCTTAAGTCAGTTCTGTGACTTGGTGACCCATTCTGTGCCTTGGCTTCTCTTTCATCCCCTAAAATGGGATAGGGCTGGCCAGCAGGTTATGGATCGTCCGTGGTTGGCTTGTATCAGAGGTTTGTTGCTGTTGCGGGTTTTTTTTTTCCTTTTAATTTACTTTAACAGAAGGAATTGGGCAAGAAGGTCTCTGTTTCTTTTCTTTTCTTTCTTTCTTTTTTTTTTTTTTTAACAATGAAATCCAGTTTTCAGAATAGCATTTTGAAAGGTACTGACTTGGCAGATTCATTGCTTCAAGTCTCTTGTGTTTTTTGGGGAGACCTTTGAAAAGTTACAAACTCTTTAAGCCACAGTTAATGAAATAATTTCATCTAACTAGTAGCTTCAGTACTGGGATAATCTAACTCTTTACTTAAACATTTATTAACTATGTCGTGTCTTAAGCACCATGATGTGAGGCACGTTAAAGGCACAACCATGAGCCCACAGAGCTATCCTTTTTATGTATTTATATTCTATCTTTAATTGGAGATTTCACAGTGTTTTAGACAGTGGACTGGATTCCTATTGTATTAACTCCTTTGAGATGAGGACTGAAATTTTACACAATCCAGAGGAGTGTTCTCTCACTTTTCCGTGGACTTTGATGTTCCTGGATGAAAAGTGCTATATAAATGCAAAGCATTAATGTCATAATTTGAATTTTTGGCACCATAAAGGCCAGGTTGTGATAAGCCTGCAAGGCTGCTTCATTGGGCGGGTTATAGTTTCCTCTCCAGTGATATTTGGACTTTGTCAAATTAGTACAAAAATCCCTTTATTTGGGGACCGAATCTTAGATTTAAATCTGCTCTATCATCTCCTGCTGGCATTATGGGAAGCCTACACCTGATCTGTCTAATTTACTTTCAGCCTTTCAGTGGAGCCTATCTGAATAACAAGGAGTCAGGAATGTATCACTGTGTATGCTGTGACAGCCCACTCTTCAGGTAAGGCTCGAGAGAGGTACTGGAGGAGAGGAGACCTCCAGATTTCTTAAGCTCTGTCTCATTCGAAGCCTTGGATAAATACACGCCCGTGTTGTTTTTAATTGCCCTCCTCATTTGGCATGGCTGCTCTAAGGACAGCTATTTCTATAAAATACTTGCCGCTCTTGATTATTTCCAGCATTTAGAGCAGTTAACGAGACTTCTTAGCCTATATTCTTTCTTCCTGTTTCCCCGAGAAATAGCAAACAAATAAAACTTCGTAAGCACCTTAAGATAATGCTATTAGAATATTTTCCTGGGAAAGTATTTAAAGAAATCTAAACCATAATTGTATTTGCTTGGCCATGTGATTAAAACTATATCTCTCCGAGGGAAAATGGGTTTATAATTTAATTTGGGAAATGTAGAATTTTATGAGGATAGATTCCCCACAGTGCTTGACAGTAGTGAATACCATGCCCTCTTCTATATAGCTAAAAGTAAATTTAATTGTCCCTTGATTTCAAAGCCTCTTTTAAGTCAATCAGGATCTGAAATCTCTCAACAAAGGCTTTTTTGTTTAGACATGCAGGAAACAGTCTAAAAAAAGTAGATTCGATGAAGAAGAAAGGAAAACATCTTTGAAGTCCTGTTTTCAGAACTTCAAAGATATTTTCCTTTCTTCTGCATCAACTCTAAATTGGTTTAGAATAAAATATAAATCAAGCCAGCTCTGTGAATCTTCCATTAGGCAGTGCCTCCTTACGTCCTCTGGGCTTTGAGCAGACCGGGCTTTCTTGGGCTGCTGGCCGCTAACGGAGGCCGAATTTGGAAAACCAGATCCCACTTGCAAGGATGGGGAACGATTAGGATTGATTTCCCTTCATGCCTACGGAAGGGCAGGTCTTTGCTCAGATTCATTCACTGTATCAGTGGCTGGTGAGGAGACATCTAAGATAGCTGTTGGCCCGGGATGGCCTGGGGAAAACTAAGAGAAGCAGCTTAATCTTAACATAGTAAAATGTGGGACACAAATTTCTGAGACATTAGCTATTCCTTGGCCTTTGGTTCTGTTGAGGAGAAACAGGACCTTGAGATGGCCAACCTGCTTTTAGTCAAAAAAAGGCATACAATGTGAAGATGTAAAGGACCGCCTTGTCACACTGTGGTAACCAGACAGATGTTCTTTCCTATCTTTGGACTGTGAAGACGGAAGATGAGCAGTCGTTCTTGTAAGAGCATCCTTCTACTTAGCATTCTTCATTTTTCCACTTCGTTGGTGTTCTGGTTTCTGCACTGGCAAAGTTGAGACCTTTTCCTACCCAGTGCCCACCGTCCCCTCACCACGGCAGCCAGTCATGGAATCACAGAATGTTGGAGCAGGATGGGACCTGAGACCAGAGCACAAAGCTCTGTCCGGTGGAAATTTCTATGATCATGGAAATGTTCTATATCTGGTCTATCCAATATGGTAGCCACATGTGGCTCTTGAGCTCTCAAAATGTTGCTTGAAGATGAATCTTTAGTTTTACCTAATTTTAACTAATTTAAACCCCAAAGCCCACATGTGACCAGTGGCTACTGTATTAGCACAAGGCTAGTCCAAAGTAAGGAAATTGAGTGACCAGCCGCAGGTCACTGAGATAGTGAAGCAGCCAAGACTAACAGGAAAACCAGCCGATTCTCCAAAAGTCTACTAAAGACCGGTGTACTGAGCTGCCAGTTCCCCAACCTTACTTGTTTCTTTTTTAATCATTTAGTTTCAGTTGAAAAGTTTCTATTTTCTTTTCTTCGGGATTGTGGTGTAAGTGTCTGTTCCATTTTCCTGCTGCTACTGCTGCTGCTCTGAGACTGGGACACATAAGAATATATTTGTAAGACTCTTCTATGTTCCAGAACATACTCTTCTTAAAGATGCACTTGTTTATAGGATAGACAGTATAGTAGAGTGGCGAGGGTGCTTGGGTGTACCTCTGGCCCCATTGCTGTGTGACCTTGGGCAAGTCTCTTAACCGGTCCATGCCTTGATTTCCTCACCTGGAACGTGGCAGCATGGTAGCAGCACTGACTTCAGCTGTTGGGAGGACCAGCCGAGTTCTGAGGCAATACATGCAGAAGCACCCGGGCCAGTCCTGGCACATGCCAAGCACTCAGTACATGTGAGCAACAATTCTTAGAGGGAGAACCTTCTTTGGGCCATCTGTATGAATCA
This sequence comes from Martes martes, assembly GCF_963455335.1. Classification (NCBI taxonomy): domain Eukaryota; kingdom Metazoa; phylum Chordata; class Mammalia; order Carnivora; family Mustelidae; genus Martes; species Martes martes. Next base: position 125,696,288 of record NC_137895.1, read on the forward strand.
GTCTTTGATAATGAGGAATTCTTGCGAATATGTGCCCGTTAATGAGAATCTGTAAGTGGAGATTATATTCCTGAGCATGCTTCCCATTCGAGAGGGTAGTCTTAGGAATGTTTTCCTGTTTTGCCTCTCATTTCCCACCCACCCCCCCCCCCACCCATCCCCAGTGTCCAGCCTTAATAATAGCGAGCAGGGGTGGAGGAAAAAAAATAAACATCCCTACAAATGCTTGTGTAGGTAGAGTCAAAATGAGGCGAAAAGTTGGTCAACCAAGAGTCTGATAGATGTGGGACCACTGCCTCTGGGCTGCTTGGCCCCCTGTTGCCCACGATGATGCTGCCTTCACAACGTGACCACCATGGTGCGTATTCCGGGAGACACACCTCCTCTCCACACCAGAGGCCTCTGAGCCAAGGTTTCAAGACAGGAACACTCGTAGGATGTCATCACTCCCCTGGGGACTCCAGACTGTTGCTTTATTAACCTTGGAATCATGTGGCTTTGGCCATGCTTTCTGTGTTCCCCTTTCTTCTCCTCCCCCCGACCCCTGTATACCAGTTCTGGAAGTGTTTATTAACATTGACTGTGGGTCCACATCTTTCATGCTCCTGCCTCTCTTTAGAATAGAGGGGATCTGAGAGCCTGATGATGTTCCTCGCATTTTACATAACACCCGGCTGTCCCACATGTTATAAGAAACCAAGTAATATTGGTGAAAAACTTCTTCTGTGTTCCCATTCCTCCAAATGAATGGAAATTCTTCTAAGATGTTAGAGGTGTCAGGTCTCACCAGGTGCCTCTGTTGTTGGTTCAGGAGCTGTGGAATTTCCGGAAATGAAGCAAAACCAAAGCAAATAACCATAGAACAAACATGCAAACACGTAACACAAAAACACATAACAAAAAAACAAAACTAAAAAAATACCTTTAAGTGTATCTGAAAAGAGATGATGCAGTATGGTTTTAGTTTTTCAAGGGAGAGTCTTATAATCTGCTAATCATTTAAATATGTATATTGGAACTTCAAACTGGCCTTAAAGTTAGATCTCCACTCTTAAATTGTGTATGATGGGCCTCTCATATTACCTGGTAAAATCTCCGTATTCTGTATATTGCATCAATAAAGATTTATTGTTTCCCATAAACATTTTAGATAACTTTTTATTAGTCTTAGATTCACTCATTAAAAAATTTATTATATTCATAATTCTCCACCAAAATGCCTTTAATCATCACTAGCTACATGTAACATTAAGGGGTGGAAAGGCTGTGATTAAAAGATACTTAAAATGTTTTTCCCTGGGCTAGGGTGGCTCAGATGAATAGTTTTGAACTCTTTCAAAAAGGGTTCCAAAAAAATTGGACCCATAGCTGCTCAAATTTCATGGATATCTGTTATTAATAGTAATGATTTTTTTTAAAAAATGTAGCTACTGACTTACATACCATACGTCTGACACCGCTAAGTGCACTATACCTAGAAAGTTTGTCAGGTAATCCTCTGAGCAGACTTGTAAGGTAATAAGGCCATTAATGTTCTATACATTAGCACACTGAGGCTTTAAAATATTAAATAACTTGCCCAGGTCCCCCGGATGTATCAGAGCCTGGAGACATGCCCCAGCCTTTCAGAAGTCAAGACCCTTACTCCTCCAAGTTCTAAAATCCTGGTCTGAGGACCCCGGGAGTTCCTGCGACCTTTCTAGGGGATCTACAAGGCCCTCTCTTTTCTAAGTGGGTGCCCGTGAGGCCACATTCTCTTCCTATACTTGAATCAAAATAAGATTGCAGCAGACTGAATGCAGAAGCACATAGGAAGAGTCAGTTGTCTTTTCTTTTTTAAGCTAGGCATTACAGAGATTTGCAGAATTATAAAACAATGCAACTCTTTGTTTTGAAAAAAGCAATTTACCAGGTAATGAATTTATTATTTTTTAAAAATAACATGGAAATATTTTAAAATTCTGTTATAATTTCTAATTTGTTAAGCATTGATATACATAATTCATGGAAAGAGGTCCTCAGTAATTTTTTTAGTGTACAGCAGTCTTGAGATGAAAATGTTTGAGAATGACTGCATCACACTAGACTTTCTGCTGGGGTTTGTGCTCTAAACCTATCTTCCTTCTGTGTTCTTAGCCTCTGGATTTGAGTATTTGCTACTTTTCCTTCTCTTTGCTCAGCTTTTTGGGTTTTTTTGTGGGGGGGTTGTTTTTTGGTTTTTTTGTTTTTGTTTTTGCAGAGTTTACAATGCATTTCTCTCCCTCTTCCTTAGAGAAAGAGCTGTCTCCCTGCCATTAAAAAGCTTTCACTCTATTCTCCTAGTGCCTTTTAAGGGAGCTCCCCTTTAGAGCACTTGGAGAGTAGGTCTGTGGTGAGTGGATTCGCTTGTTGCCCTCCCACTCCTCTCGTCGGCGCCCCCTAGCCCTCTCCCACCTCAGCATCATGAGTTCCTGCAGGACTTGCCCAGACGGGTCCCTGCACTGCCGCAACTGGCTCAGATGCCCCGGCTTCTTGACTAATGATCATCATGCACGTTCACGAGCACTTGCCTTGTGCCCACAGAGTATCTGTAAACCCTCAAGACATCTCCCTAACATAGGTCCTTTCAGCCCCATGCTACAGATGAGGCCTGGAGCGGGTACAGAGCCTGCCCAGTGTCGCCCAGCTAAGAAATGGCAGAGGCAGCTTTGGAATCCCCGCAGGCAGGCAGGTAGGCCGAAGGGCCTAGGTAGGCCGAAGGGCCCGCTGCTGACAGGGGGCGTTTCATCAGGCCTCCCGCTGCTGGGCCCAGACCTTCATGCCCTCCCGTGACCACGAGTGTCACATTTCCGTTTCCCCCTTTCCTACATGTGGAGCTCTTGGATTTGATCTGGGTTTCCTAATATGCATCACAGGTCACAAAGACCCTAGTGTTTCTCGGTCCCTGTCAGACATGGAGAGAGAAGCCTTCAGCATCAAAGGAACAAGAGGTCCTTTGACGACGGTGAGACGTGTTTGGTAGTGAAAGTGCAGTGGACACAGTTCCCATGAACGGACCGCTGCTGTGACTGGCCTGGAGATCTGGCAGAGGAGACAGGGGAGCAGACCCTGCTGGGTGGAAAAAGGAGTTGGGGCATAAAATGCTCTTTGTGTGTTAATAACGTCTCGGCAGCTGCAGGGTCCGAATGTCTTCCACAGTTCCGACCACAAGTACTGCTCCGGCTCCGGGTGGCCTGCGTTTTCCGAGGCGCACGGGGCGTCTGGCTCTGATGAAAGGGACACGAGCATCCTGAGGCGTGTGGACACCTCGTTAGGATTAACTCGCACCGAGGTTGTGTGCAAGCAGGTGGGGTTTTTTGGTGGTGTTTTGTCTGTTTGGTTTTTCCGGGTGCTGCCCCGGCCCAGGCGCCACAGAGAGCCTGTGTGGTCAAAACGTGGGAGTACCTTTGTCACTCCAACACGCCGGGTTTCTGTGCTTGCTGCTTCTGACCCCTCTCTCCATGATTCTGGGCACTGTCAGGAAGAGAAAGAAACTTCCTGAGCCACTGTGAGGTAGCCCCGCCCGGTTCTAGCCTAGGAATTGTATTAATGCTTTACATGCGTTGTATCAAGGAATCATCACAACTGCTTTATTAAGTAGGTATAATGTTAGTTCCCATTTTATAGATGAATAAATCAAGGCCTAAATTAAATACCTTGCTCACAATCTCACTGAGAGCTGTTTACCGCTACCAGGCCTTGCATTCTCACTTCTTTTTTTTAAGGATGTATTTATTTATTTGAGAGAGAGAATGCACGCTCGCATGACAGTGAGAGTGGGGAGAGGGAAAGAGGGAAAGAATCCCAAGCAGTCTCCCACTGAGTGGGGAGCCCGACGTGGGGCTTGGTCTTGTGACCCGTGCGATCACGACCTGAGCCAAAACCGAATCCGGCACTCAACTGACTGAGCCACCAGGCGCCCCTGCATTCTTTCCTTTCCTACGTGCATTCTGCTGGGATGGACTTTTCCCCACACAGACACCAGGGTGGGGTGGCCACGTGGGGTTCACCTGTCTAGCTTCACATAAAGAACTTTGCCTCCGTGGAGAAATGACAGAGGCTTCTCTCCTTTGCAGTGCGAAGCCCACCTTGGCCACGTGTTTCCTGACGGACCTGGGCCTAGTGGTCAGAGGTTTTGCATCAACAGTGTGGCCCTGAAGTTCAAACCAAGGAGACACTGACCGTCTCCAAGGATCCCTTTCTGTCACCACTGCTTCATTTCCACCCTCAATTTTCAGTTTATGTGAACGACTTGTTTTATTTACTCCCAAAGTAAGCTAAGTTTGTGCTGGCACCAAGCAAGTCCCCACTTCTGTAGTTGATTTGCCTGGAATCAACCCAACCCCAATTTCAGCTTGGAGGGTGGAATTTCACGGAATGACAGAGGGGCGGCCATTTCCATCCAGTTGACTTCTGTCGGCTTTGCCTGGGACCAGAGGGCATGACTCTTTGGGGACAGTAAGAAACTAATGGACTACAAACCAAAAATTCCTACAAAACTACCCGGAACTTGTCATTGCGCTAAGTCTTTTGTGGACATATGTAGGTGAGGGATCAAGAGAAAAGAGGAAGGAAATATGGGATTAGAGTAATCAACAATCCCAGCATTGAAAGAAGTACCGAGGACTCGGACTGTGGGAGAGCGGCATTTGGGAGGCGTACATGGTGATCAGTGGGATGCATGATTCTTCTTCCAAATTTTAGAATGTCGAACATTCTGATTCATCCTTTCTACCGGCAAGTAAGTTCCAAGGAAAGTTTGTTAGATTTCAGTGATAACGAGTAAAAGTGGCTACAAAGTTAAACTTGAACATGTTCAAATAAAATATTTAGTAAAATTTTATGTGTGCTCTTTGTCTGAGTCTGTGAAGTTGCTCTTTTATAAAAACAACACTGTGGGGCGCCTGGGTGGCTCAGTTGGTTAAGTGTCTGCCTTCAGCTCAGGTCATGGTCCTAGCGTCCTAGGATCGAGTCCTGCATTGTTCTCCCTGCTCAGCAGGGAGTCTGCTTCTCCCTCTTTCTTTGCCCTGCTCCTGCTCGCTCTCTCTTGCTCTCTCTCAAATAAATAAAATCTTTTAAAACCAGAAATTTTAAAAAAAATTTTTTTAAAGATTTTTATTTATTTATTTATTTGACAGAGACAGAGATCACAAGTAGGCAGAGCTTAACCCACTGAGCCACCCAGGCACCCCAAAACCTGAAATATTTAAAAATATAAAGCAGGGCGCCTGGGTGGCTCAGTGGGTTAAAGCCTCAGCCTTCAGCTCAGGTCATGATCCCAGGGTCCTGGGATGGAGCCCCGCATCAGGTTCTCTGCTCAGCAGGGAGCCTGTTTCCTCCTCTCTCTCTCTGCCTGCCTCTCTGCCTACTTGTGATCTCTGTCAAATAAATAAATAAAATCTTTAAAAATAAAAAAAATTTTAAAAAGTAAATATATAAAGTAAATACCAAAAAAAAAATTAGATTACATGGCAGTAGGCCTTTAGTTATACCAACACTAGTAGGAACTCAACTGTTTTACAGATTGAGAGTCTTGAATAATTTGCTATTGAAAGTGTCTAAATTATTTGAGACATAATAGAAAGGAAACTTAATTATTCCATTTTTTTCTCCTTACTAGCTTGTCATGCATTATGCAGCTCTTCTTTTAGTGGTTACCTTGGAAATAACAACGTGCCTCCCAAACTTGTCACCGTCATATAAAAATTATCACTTTTTGCTACTTCTCCAAAGATGCTAATCTCAGAACACTTTAACCCCATTAACAGCCTTCCATATTTTGTGTTACTATCCCTATGTATTTAATTTTACACATGTGTTAGCTCCCACAACTCATTATTAATTTATATGTCAGTATTTATTTATATTTACCTACATTTTTGCCCTTTCTGTTCCTCCGTATTTCTTCCTGAAATCCTGTGTTTCCCTGTGAGATTATTTTCTTCTGCTTGAAGAACTCCTTTTTGTTTTAGTTCATGATTCCTAGTGATGGATCTTCTGGTTTTTGTTGGCTGAGAAATGTATTTATTCTCCTTTGAAATGTTTAAAGTTTTGTTGAAGAAAAGTTGACATACAAAAAAGTTGCACATATTTAATGTATACATTTTGATGAGTTTTGTCTCATTTTGGAAATGTGATTTTCCCTGGGTATAGAATTCTAACTTAGGGAAATTTTACTTCAGCATTTTTAAAGTTGTGTCTTTGGCTTCTATCATTTTGTCTGAGAAATCAGTTCTAAGTGCTACTGTTGCTCTTTTGAAAGCAGTGTATTCCCCTCCCAAACCCCAGCTATTTTTATGAATTTCTCTTTTTATTTGATTTTCAGCAGTTTATGTTGTGCCCTGGTGGGGTGGTCTTTATATTTATTGTGCTTGGGGTTCACAGAGTTCTTTGAATCTGAGCTTGATACTTTTCATCAGTTTTGGAAAATTTGATTATTCTCTCTTCACTGTTGCTTTTTCCCCTGACCTCAAATTATAGACCATTTATTGCATTCCCACATATCTCTAAGACTCTTTCCTGAGTTTTCCCATTCTTTTAAATTTCTGTACTTCAGTCTGGACATTTTTTGTCAACATACTCTCTAACTTACCAGTCTTATCCTTTTGCTCGTCTAGTCTGCTTTTATTTATTATTTACTTATTTGTATTTGTTTGTTTGAGAGAGAGAGCCCATGAGTGGGGCAGGGGGAGGTGAAGGGCAGAGAGAGAGAGAGAATTCCAAGCAGACTCCACACTGAGTGCAGAGCCTGACATGGGGCTTGATCCGATGACCCTGAGATCATGACGGGGACCAAAATCAAGAGTTAGACCCTCCCCCTTTTTTTTTTTAAGATTTTATTTATTTATTTGACAGACAGAGGTTACAAGTAGGCAAGAGAGGCAGGCAGGGAGAGAGAGGAGGAAGCAGGCTCTCCGCAGAGCAGAGAGCCCGATGTGGGGCTCGATCCCAGGACCCTGGGATCATGACCTGAGCCGAAAGCAGAGGCTTTAACCCACTGAGCCACCCAGGGGCCCCTCAAGAGTTAGACCCTTAAGTAAGCCACCCAGGTGCCCCATCTAGTTTTAAACACATCTTATGAAGTCTTAATTTTAAGTGTTACACTTTTTTAAGTCCTAAAGTAACAGTTTATTTTTTATGCATTCCAATTCTCTATTGAAGTTCTTTGACTTCAACAGAGAAGAGTAGGTGTATTTCCCCCCATATTTTTAGTCTTTGTTCTTGAACATATTAAGCTAATTGTAAAAGCCCTTGTTAGTTAACTTCACTCTCTGGATCACCCATGGGTATATATTTTTTTCTTTGGATTTTTAGTCATATGTTCTTGCCTTTTGGAGTGTCTGGTAGTGGGCTCTCATCTCAGAATCAATCCTCCAGACTAAGAGGGTGGAGAAAAGGGCCATTCAGAAATATTGACTAATCAGAAAGATTCCTTTGCCCCATTTAGTGACCACCTCTATAGCACTTCTTGCCATGGTAGTATGCCTGATTTCGGGAGGGCTTGCCACAAAAGCCATTAAGTTTTCACTCTAACCATATTTTCATTCAAGAAAGACCTCCACTTTCTGGAGGCTTCTGCCATTCCAACCAAGTACCAATTATGTAAGCACTCTCTTACTGAGGCACTGAAAGTGCATGTGGATGAATCATAGCAATTTAATAGAATATGACTTTCATCTACTTTCCAAACATGGTTTTCTTTGGCCACAGGAGAGAATATTAATATTTTTTTATTGGATTGGCAATTTTATAGATTAACCTCATTTGCTATAACTGTAGTTCTACCTCTCACCATCAAATTAGCACCTGTACACACAGGGTTTAAAAAAAAAAAAGCTGTAGTCAGAAAGAAGCTGAAACCAGTGACTTGGTTGAGCAGAGTCATGGCTGATGAAATGATCACTGGATTATGTGTTGGTGGGTTGCTTACACCTCTGTTCCTCTATTTTAGCAGCAACAAGAAAAAGCCCAGAACATTCCACAAGTGACTGGTTTGACTTACATCTTAAGATGGAAAGAATATCAAATTACTGGAGCAAAATGATGAAATTATAGTCTTGTATTAAAAAATAAAGTATTAAGTAATGTATTGACTACAGCGCCACAATGCAATTCTGATGCTAACCACCCAGGGTGTGGGGCACAGTCCCCAACAAGGCTCCTCTTGTGTCCATTGTCAGCTGCAAGTTGAAGGGTCCCTAGGTGACTTGCACTTCTGACCAACTAGCTACAAATTCAGAGGTCTCGTATGACCTCCTTCGGGTTCAGTAATTCACTAAAATGACTCACAAAACTCAGGAAAGTGCTATACTTATTAGTACAGTTTTATTCTCAAAGGATATAAATCAAGACCAGTCAGTGAAGAAACACCTAGCATGAGGTTCCAACACAGAGATTCTGTGCCCTCTCCCTTGGAATCCGGTTGCGTCACCCCCACAGCAAATGGGATTTTTCCCCTCAGCAACCAGGACGCTCACCAGAGCTTCAGTGCTCAGAATTTACTGGAATTTCATTACATTTGCAAGATTGATTGAATCATGTGAATGAACTCAATTCCCATTCCCACTTCCCTACCCAGAGGTAGGGAGGTCGGGATTATATCACGGGGCTCAAAGCCACAATCCTTTAACCGTGTAGTTGGTCTTACCATCATGACCAGCCCCGTCCAGGTCATCTCCTTACCATAAACTTGGGTAAGATCCAATGGTCCTTCACGAATAAGAAAGACAGTCTTACCACCAAGGAGTGTCCAAGGGTTTAAAAGCTCTATCTCAGGAACCCAGAATAAGAATGAGACAAATTCACTATTATATATGACATTTAAGAAATAACAATACATACCAAATAGTATAGGATATTGTTAATACTATATGCATAGCCTTAAATGCTTTTCTTTTTTATAAAAGAAAGTAAGTGAAGTAAAAGATTCATTAAAAGAAGTTAGACCTGGGTGGCTCAGTGGGTTAAAGCCTCTGCCTTCGGCTCAGGTCATGATCCCAGGATCCTGGGATCGAGGCCCGCGTCGGGCTCTCTGCTCAGCGGGGAGAGCCTGCTTCCTCCTCTCTCTCTGCCTGCCTCTCTGCCTACTTGTGATCTCTGTCTGTCAAATAAATAAACAAAATCTTAAAAAAAAAAAAGAATAAGGTTATCTTAATAGGATAAAGAAATGACAAATTAAGAGGAGATAATAAATTAGGAGAGAACTAAAATATCAGACAATTGAGTCTCTGAAAAACAACAATATAGAACAAACTTCTAGTAGCTTTAAACAAGAAGAAAGAATAATCCATCTGAACTTAAAATAGAAATAACATGTGGGGTATAAAAACAGATACAGGAAATTTTTAAATTGTTAACATATGCTCTGTAGAGTTCAACTGAGAAATACAGATGAAATGTGTGGGGTTTTTTCCATTGAAGTAGAGTTGACGTACATGATTAACATCACTTCAGGAATATAGCAGTGGTTTGACAATTGCACACATTACAAAATGCTCACCAAAGGTAAGTGCAGTTACCATCTGCCACGATACAAAATTATTACAGTACTATTGACTATACTCCCCACGCTGGACTTTCCCTCCTTGTGACTGACTTACAAACGGAAATGTACAGTTCTTAATCCCCTTCACCTCTTACGCTCATCCTCCCATCCCCCTCGGCTCTGGCAACCCCCCCATTTGTTCTCTATTTTTATGAGTCTGTTTCTGTTTTTTGCTTGTCTGTTCATTTGTTTTGTTTTTTAGATTCCATAGGTAAGTGAGATCATATAGTGCTTGTCTTTATCTGACTTATTTCATTTGGGCATAATACCCTCTAGTTCTGTGCATGCTGTTGTGAATGACAAGATGTCATTCTTTTTTTTTATGGCTAAGTAATACTCCTGTGTGTGTGTGTGTGTGTGTGTGTGTGTGTGTGTGTGTGTGTCTCCACCACACTTTTATTCATTTATATGTCAGTGGACACTTGGGCTGCTTCCATATCTTGGCTATTGTAAATTATGCTGCAATAAACATAGGGGTGCGTGTATCTTTTCTTTTTTTTTAAAGATTTTATTTATTTGACAGAGATCACAAGTAGTCAGGGAGGCAGGCGGAGGGGGTTGGGGGAGAAGGCTCCCTGCTGAGCAGAGAGCCCAAGACAGGGCTCGATTCCAAGATCCTGAGATCATGACCTGAGCTGAAGGCAGAGGCTTTAACCCACTGAGCCACCCAGGTGCCCTGTATGCATCTTTTTTAATTAGTTTTTTCATTTTCTTCAGGTAAATACCCAGAAGTGGAATTACTGGATTGTATGATATTTCCATTTTTAACTTTTGAGCAACTTGCATACTGTTTAACCTACACCAATTTAACCAATTTAACCTACACCAATTTACATTCCTTTCAAGAGTGCACAAGGATTCCTGTTTCTCCACATCCTCCCCAACACTTGTCTTTTTGATACCAACCATTCTGACTGGTGTGAGGTGGTATCTCATTGTGGTTTTGATTTGCATTTCCCTGATGATTAGTGATGTGGAGCATCTTTTCATGTGTCTGTTGGCCATCTGGATGTCTTCTTTGCAGAAATGTCTGTTTAGGTCCTCTGCCCATTTTTAATTGGATTATATATTTTTTGGTGTTGAGTTATATGAGTTATCTGTATATTTTGGATATTAATCCCTTATTTGGATAAATGATTTGCAAATATCTTCTCCCATTCATTAGGCTGCCTTTTTGTTGAAATGTATGATTTCTATAGAAAATATTAAATTATCAAAATTGCTATAAGAAGATCTTTTTTAAAAACTAATTTGTTTTTAAAAGTAATCTCCACACCCAACGTGGGACTCAAACTTACAACTCTGAGATCAGGAGTTGCATGCTTTACTGACTGAGCCAGCCAGGCACCCCAAGAAGATCTTAGTATCTGAATAGAGTAGTATGCATAGAGAAAACTAGAAATTATACATAGTTGCATCTCAAAAATAACTCTGGACCTGGATTGTTGCATGAGTGAATGCCCTCAGATCTCCAACAATTCATAAGCCATATACATAGTAGATTTAGTATTTGCCAAACTAAAACAACAGTGACATTAAATTCTGTCAAAGGTAGAGGATTACATAAAGGAAGGAAATATATAAACCAATTTCACCTAAGAAAATAGATGGGGGAACATTAAATTTCTACCAAAATGAATTTAATAGGATAGTAAAAGAATAAAATTTAGCTTTCACTTTCATCAGTATGAAAAATCAGATTCTTTGAAGGTCCCTCCAGTTCAAGATAAAACAGAACCTGCCTGATACATACTGATTTTTTTTTTTAAAGATTTTTCTTTATTCGACAGAGATCACAAGTAGGCAGAGAGGCAGGCAGAGGGTGGGTCGGTGGGGGGAAGCAGGCTCCCCACTGTGTGGAGAGCCCAATGGCGGGGCTTGATCCCAGGACCTTGAGATCATGACCTGAGCCGAAGGCAGAGGCTTTAACCCACTGAGCCACCCAGGCGCCCCGAAACATACTGATTTTTTTAGTTACATTGCTAACCTACGAGACATAAGAAAAATCTTCAAGACATGTTGGGGGTGGTGAGGGCAGGACTCTAACAGGAAGGGAGGGCCCTAAGCATTCAGAGAAGTGGTTAAGCCAGCATCACTCATCTGTTCAAATATTTAAGGGGTACTTGCTGTTTGCTGGGCTCTTTTCCAGGTACCACAGACATAACCATCAATAACACGAGTGAAATCTCTAAGCTCCTGCCCTCGTTTGGAGCTGTAAGAGTCTGTAGTAGAGGAGATAGGCAATAGGGTAAACCAATAAGTATAATAAGGTTTTAGATCGTGCTAAGTGCTATGGAGAAAAATCATCCACGGAAGAGGACAGGGTTTGTTGGGTGGGCTATGATTTTAGCTCGAGTAGTTGGGGGAATGCCTCACTGAGAAGACTGGTGGAGGAGGGAAGAGCATTTGGGCAGAGAGAAACACACACTATGAAGTTCATGTGGAGGGAATGTTCTTTATGAACAGTGAAGAGACCAGTATGGCTGGAGGAGTAAGTGAGAAAAAGAATAATATACAGTGATCTCTGTTTGTTTGTTTCCAAAATGAATTAAATGTAGATGTATTAAGGACACCAAAATTTGGGAAAAATAATTAGAATCATAAAATGAAATTAAAATAATAATTAGAATTAGAAACTGCAGTGAAGCCAAGGGAGCCGGGCTGCTTTTTGTAGGGAGAGCTCCTCCTCGCTGTTCTCTGATTTTCTGCTTAGTTTGTGTGTGTTCCTGTGAAGCATGTCTTCCTTCACGCTGATCAAAGAGTCTGAGCGGTTAGGTTGGCTGTAATGGTATTTAGGAGAGGAAGGGGATGCCTGGGTGGCTCAGTCTGTTGAACATCTCAGATCCTGAACCCGGGGTCCTGGGATCAAGCCCCTCATTGGGCTCCCTGCTCAGCGGGGAGTCTGCTTCTCCCTCAACTTCCCCTCCCTGCTTGTGTGCTCTCTCTCTCTCCCTCTCTCTCTCTCTCTCTCTGTTTCTCTCTCAAATAAATAAAAATTTAAAAGAAAGGGAAGGATGGAACAGACACATGGCACTTTGCCACCAGCACATACATCCTGTCCTGAATCATGAAGTTAGGGTTAGCTTAAAAATGGAGTTGAAAACGTGCCCAGGTAGGCACTCACACAATCACAAGGTGTAGAGGTCAGTCTGAAGGCTGATGCCTCGGAAGGTGAGGACAGTACACACTCACCATTGGTCTGAGGGGTGTTAGCGGCCTGTTCCTTATAGTTTGTTGAATCATATTGTACATCCGAAACTCATATAATACTGTATATTAACTATACTTGGATTAAAAAAAAGCGCAAGGATGTTTCTCAGAAGTTATCAGTTGTGGCTCGATCCCGCCCTGGCACAAGCCATAAACAGCATTATCCCTTCCGCCGTCGTAAAGGTGATTTGAACACATCACATTACCAGTGACCTCCAGAGTCCCGGCTCTACTGACCCACTGGCATTGTAGGGTGGCCCGCGAGACACCCTGGGGCTTGAGGACTCCAGGAAAAGGCCATTTTCTCAAGACACCAACAAGTGAGGAATTCTTCAAAGACTGGGTCATCCACTGGCTTGCTTGCTACATCTGTCCAGTCTCTTCTCCTCATGCACTCCGAGCTTTCCCCCATCTTAGGACACCCTCACTGAGGGTGCTCTGGGGAGCAGGGGCCAGAGGGTGGCGAGGCTCCTGCTCACTTTACAGGTGAAGAGGGGGCATCCCGCGGGGCTGCGTTGGGGTCGGGGGGGCTTGTATCTGTGAGATCATCCAAGACCAGGTCCTGGACTGTTGGAACAGGATATCCTCCTCCCAGAGAGTTCTGAACAAAAGAATAATTCCCGTTACATTTCGATGCCGATTATCAGGGGAGGGGGAGTGAGAGATGAGAGGAGGGGTGAGGGAACATTCTTAGTAATCGGAGTATTTGGCTGATTGGTAACTGTTTACAGCTTGTTTCTTTCTAGTGTGTACCCCTTGAAATCATTTTCTTTGTAAATGTTAAAAGCCACAGGAAAAAAAAAAAAAAACCTTGATTACTCTTCTTTGTATTTCAATCAGCGGCGTGTCAGCCTTTGAATAAACTGTAATTCCTTCACCGTGCCTGTTGAGAACATTTAGACCACATTTAAGAAAAAAAAAAATACCTTGGTAGGGGTCTCAAGAACAATTAGCAATTAAAATAGTCTATTTTCGACACTTCCATATCAACACGGCCGCTTGATGGAATTTAAAATCTCAGCCTCGTCTTTCCGGATTCCCTGGAGGCATCTTACGTCTTGGGAGACAGCACCCGGGGCTCCCAAATCTATGAGTGTGTCCTTCTCTTCAACAGTTCAGATGTGATCCTGATTTCAGGCAGAGGAGTTCACTTGAGGACTTCTCAAGGCCAAGGTCAGGCCCGAGAGTCTGAGAGCTCCCAAAGATGTGGCAGGGCTCCGTGCAAGTGGGTGGCCATCCTGCATGGCCTTGCTGCCCTCCGCAACCTTCCCAGAGCCTCAACGCGGAGGCCTGCAACAGGGACAGCCCTTTCTGAGGGGGGAAGGGCAGCACCTCACGGGTCAGGAGGCGCCGGCTATCACCCCCACGGGCAGCTGAGGCTGAGATTTTGCAGCCCGAGTGCCTGTCTTGCCTCACCCTTGTCCCTGCAAATACTCCAACGGGTGTAGGACCAGGGGCTGCCAACAGCAAGGGGCAGGGTGACCTGGACAGGGGACTGACATTGAGAAGAATCAGCAAAACAAGGTGCAGCAGAGAAGAAGCATCCCCAACGGGAACTAAGCCATTGCACCTGGGCGCCGGGGTCTGGGTCAGGAGTGGAAGAGATGGACCCTTGGAGAGCCCCTTGGGTGACCATTTCCACTTGCCTAAGACATTCGTCATCCCTGGAGTCCAGGCTAAGCTGCCATTCCAGGATCAGAGCAATGACTGCATGGACAGAAGCCCCGCCCCCGCGGGCCTCCTCCCTTGGGCAGTCTAGAAGCAGGCAGGACTGGGAGGAACAGACAGAGGCCCCCCGTTGCCGACACACATCGAGCAATGGTTACCACAAGACCCTCTACAAAATGTCTTCGGTGGGCTGGTGAGGCCTGGACTAAATCCAGGGGCACTTCCAGAACGTCCGAGCTAAACCTCACCAGGCTTCGCCATGAACACAAGCCCCCAGAGCCCAGGGATCCCCTCAACCACCACCGATCAGGAAGCACTTAATGGAAGTGGCTCAGGCTCATTCTAAAATGAACAGGTTGATAGTTTATGACGCAGAATGACCAATTAATGAAACTGATAGTAAAAAAGCAATAAATAACAAAACAAAACAAAACAAAACCACCAACAACCTTTTATAAGCCTTTAAGCCTATAAGCCTATAACCTTTAAGCATTTTTTCACTTATATGATTTTTTTTTTTAAATGTACGAGTGCTTCGAAACAGGCTGAGGGTTGCTGGGGGAGGGAGGTCGGGAGACATTGGGGGGGTGTGTGTGCTATGGTGAGTGCTGTGAAATGTGTAGACCTGGTGATTCACAGACCTGTACCCCTGGGGATAAAAATACATTATATGTTTATAAAAAATTTTAAAAATTAATTTAAAAAAAGAATACATACAGTTAAAAAAATGTACGAGTGCTTGCATGAGAATTGTAATATTTATGAGTCCTAGGACTATTTTATGAATTTATGTATTTTTTTTTAGAAAATTGTTTCCAAAGTGGGGCATTTTTTCCTGATTATTTCAATTACTATGCTTACTCTGCTTAACAGTGCTTTCTGTGAATTTAAAATTTCCTCTTTGGTTCTAAGTAAATCTCTGAAAGAATATTGATCAAAACTAATCTTTCCTGTCACTAGTCTCTGTACCGTTAATGTGTGCATGCTAGGATTATTTGTGTATAAATGCATCTCGTAATATTGTCCACTCCCTCGGTTCTTTTTGCCTTTGAAGTTGACACGAGTTAATTTTCAGTGAGCAATTCCTGCTTCACTGTTATGAATATGAGTCAGCTAATTGTGCGTTCTGCCTGAGTGCCGGTGAGATGGGAGGTCATGGCCAGGGGAGGGGACATGGGGGGCTAAGCCAATGGGGGTGGTGTAACTCATGTTCTGTACCTGCCTGCACTCCTGGGTGGGGGGCTTCAACCATCCAGGGAAGGAACCATTTTCATGAACATCTCAGTAAGATTCTAGAAAAGCAGACTGAGCTCTGCAGGAGATTCTAGAGGAGAATGGCACAAGATGGGGGCCAGAGGGTGGGAGACAGGATAGCACAGTGGTGGGGACAGCCACCACTTCAGACATCCTAGCCCCGTCCTGCCACCTCCAGGGATGGTGGCCAGGCTGTGGTCAGCGCTGGTGTCCTTATAGCCAGCACCCACCCAGGAGCAGTTACGTATCACGGCCACCAGTAGGGACCCTTGCACTAGGAGAAGGGGGCCAGCACTAGCTGTGGGCACTGCCACTGATAGCCTGGTTGCCTTCAAGGTCCCCTTTGGATACTCCCCCAATATCCAGAGATACAGGGATTGCTACGTTCCCTTTAAAGTTATGTTTAGGGAACCTCAAACTATTGTAATCTGGGCATTAAAAATGAATGGCGGGGTCGGGGTGCCTGGGTGGCTCAGTCGGTTAAGCATCTGTCTCGCTTTCAGCTCAGGTCGTGATCTCAGGGTTGTGAGATCAAGCCCTGCATCAGGCTCCATGCTGGGTGTGGACCTGCTGAAGATTCTCTCTCTCGCTCTCCTTCTGCACCCTACCACCACTCTCTCCCTCTTAAAAAAAAAAAAAAAAAAAATGGGTGGGACTTCATATCGTAGCCACAGGCTAGTGAAGCCTAGAAGTACCCCGGAAACCTATGATGATTGTAATGCTAAATTAAAGGGAAGATGAGCCAGACAAAACATTTCTTCCCTCTTTATTCTAATTTTGATAGTAAATACTGACACTAAAAATTAATTCAGTTAGGGGTTCCCGGGTGGCTCGGTTGGTTAAGCGTCTGCCTTCAGCTCGGGTCATGATCCTGGGATCCTGGGATTGAGCCCCACTTTGAGATCCCCACTCAGCTTCTCCCTCTCCCTCTGCACTTACTCTCTCTCTCTCTCTCTCAAGTAAATGAATAAAATCTTCAAAAAAAATTAATTCAATGAAAACTCCACTGAGATATTTCTCACCTGTGAAATTGGCAAAAGCCCAAAAATTTGCTGACATTCTCTGTTGGGGAATCTATGGAGAAACGGGTCTCATGATACAGAATGGCTCAACCAATTTAAGGGCAATTTGACAATATCTACCAGAAAACCTACAGCCACCCTTTGACCCGACCATGTCATTCCTAGGAATTGATCCCAAAGTTACATTGGCAAGACTGAGCACAGTGTTCAGGCAGCACCGTTAGTGAGAGCAAGACTGGAAACAACCCACATCTTCGTCAGCGGAGTAATGGTTGAATGAACTACGCTCGGGCACACAGTGGAGTATTATCCAATTGTAAAAAGAAAACAAAGTGGTGCCTGAGTGGCTCAGCAGGGTAAGCCTCTGCATTCGGCTCAGGTCATGATCCCAGGGTCCTAGGATCGAGCCCCGCATCGGGCTCTCTGCTCAGCAGGGAGCCTGCTTCCCTTCCTTTCTCTCTGCCTGCCTCTCTGCCTACTTGTCATCTCTCTCTTAAATAAATAAAGAAAATCTTTAAAAAAAAATAAAAAGAAATGAAGACTATCTCTATGCAGTATTCTAGAGCGATCTTCAGGATATATTGTTAAGTGAGAAAAAGCACAGTGGAGAAAAATGTGGGGAGTACCCTACTATTTGTCTAATAAAGAGGGAGACTTCTCCAAATGAGCCTGCCTTTGTAGATTTGCATTGGAAACCATGATAATATTTTACTTAATTCTAAAACAAATTAAATTTTTAAAAGCAATCCCCAGGGGGCGCCTGCTTGGCTCAGTCAGTTAAGCATCTGATTCTTGATTTCAGCTCAGGTCATAATCTCGGGATCGTGAGATCGAGCCCCGTGTGGGGCTTTGTGCTGGGTGTGGAATCTGCTTGAGATTCCCTCTCTCTCCCTCTCCCTCTGCCTCCCCCACCGCCTCCCCCTACCCCCCCCCCACTTATGCACAAGCGTGCATTCACTCTCTCTCTCTCTCTCTCAATAAATAAATAAATAAATAAATAAACCAATCCCCAAATAATCAAGACCAAAGTGAAACTGTGCCCCCAACTGCATCATTTTAGTGGCATAACTACAGAAAGACAGTTTTAGGTAATTCTCAAACATGATAATTTGATGTATATTCATAATGGGCTATTCCTAGGATAAAAAAGAACTGCAAAGGTAAACAAAAATGAAACTATTTCCAGTTCGTATTTTTGGCATATGAACACTTATGTTGGTGTCATTGGGAACTGGGATTTTCAGGATGGAAGAAAGGAGAAACCCATGTAAGATGGGTAAGATTGGGTAAAGACCCTATGGTTCTCAATTTTTGGGGAAATACCAGCATGTAATCATAATGAACTCACTACCTTTTTATCTTTATCCTAACTCAGTCTTTCTGGATAGAGTTAGGAAATTATTTTTTTATTTCCTAACTCTCGCCATGAAGAAGCCTAAAAATAAAGAACATTCCAGGGGAAGAAAGCAGTTTGTGGTCCCTAAATATTTCCCACTGAAGGAACCCAGGCTCCTTGAAGAAGCAGATGACTCCAGAGACAAACCTGGAGTACTTTGTCATAAGCGGATGGCAAGGAGGCTTGCAAACTCGAAGCCAGGATCATGTCAAAAGCACTCAAGGTCCAGCTTGAGAGACCCATACAGTCTGAAGATGGACAGTCCGAGGGTCAGTACGATTGGTGTCCACAAGAGAGCTAAACGCTTCAAGAATGTGTAAATCTTGCGTTCCTAATGGTAAAAATAAAACATCCGTTGGTCAGGGCGTCTGGGTGACTCAGTCGATAAGCATCTACCTGCCTTAAGCTCAGGTCATGATGTCGGGGTCCTGGGATCAATCCCTGCATCTGGCTCCCTGCTTTGAGGAGAGCCTGCTTCTCCCTCTCCCTCTCCCTCTCCCTCCGCCTCCACTCCCCCTGCTTATGCTCCCTCTCTCTGTGTCAAATAAATAAATGAAGTCTTTAAAAAAAAAAAATCCATCGGTCTGCTTTTGAAGGTATTAGGTAACCAAGTAATTATTTTGAAAAGTGCCTGCTTTATAGCCAGAATGTTCGTGTCCTCCCAAAATTCAAGTGTTGGAACCTAGCACCCACTGTGCTGGCATTTGGGGGTGGGGCCTTGGACAGTCTGACGTCGTGAGGGTGGAGCAATTATGTCCTGAACGGGACTGGTGCCCTTCTTAGAGACTCCAAGGATCTCCCCTCCTGTTTCACCAAGATGGCCATCTGTCATCCAGGAATGGGCCTTCCCGGACGTGGAATCTTCCAGCACCTGGATCTTGGAATTCCCAGTCTCCAGCACCGTGAGAAATACATTTCTGTTGTTCGTAAACCAGCCGGTGTACTGTATTCTGCTGTAGCAGTCCCCATGGACTATGAGACCGGCAAGTAAAAGGAAGGTCTCAAGCACCAATCCTGCCTTTCCTGTAGGACTGTTTTTGGGGACAGTCAAATCCTTGATTTTGGAGACGTTTGTCTTGAAAGAGGTGATTCGGGTGATCCACAGATAGATCACCCCGCACTCCCATTTAGCAGTCCCCTAGGTCATCACCATCCAAAAAAGAGAAACAAGCAGACATTTGAAGTAATCGCACCCCCAGATGGCGCACTGAATCTGATGATGTTCTGACAGCTGACCTAGTGTCCCTGGTCCCGCCTCGGGGCCGAAGAGCAGTGGGAGTTCCTGTGCGCCCTCCTTCCAGGGTTTCTTAAGATGTGTAAGCCGAGCTAGAATGGCTGGTTGAAGGGTATCCATATGTCAAGATGCCGGGGTGACTTCCAAAGCGGTTTTGCCGACATACACCCAGCCCCCCACCCCCCACCCCACCCCCGCCCCACCGCCAGCAGGAGATAAACGTCCACTTCCACACTTCTCATCAGTGCTTGTACTGTCAGTCGGCTTCCGTGGTTGCCAATCTAGCGGGCTAGAAACCGCCTTTCCCTCTGTTTCATTATCCTTCTTCCCGTGATCGCCTGTGAATCTAAGCCACGTGGTGTTTTTGGTAACTGCCCTGAGCACCTAATGTATCTTGAACACCTTCTCAACATACACACTCTCACGCATAACCCGAAAGCATCGTGTTCTGTACGCCGATGCCGCTGTTTATGTAGCAAATGGCCCATCGGACGTTCACACTAAGATTCCCGAGAGTTTGCCCTTAGAAATGGCACCCAGGAGCCCTTCCTGCAGAGTAGTGGAGGGAGCAGTCTTCACAGTCAGACAAAACCTGGCGTTGCCTCTGGGACCCACCACTTGCCAGTCATGCAGCCCTGAGCCGGCCCCTTGGAGGGAACCGGAGCACCACGGCCCCTCTCGTAACCCCAGCTACGGTCTCAATCACGAGTCTACCATTTACTAGCTGTGCGCCCGAGGAAAGTTCTCCAACTCCTCTCTCCATGCCTCAGTGTCCTGTGTGTAAAATTGGACATGAGAGGAACAGGACCCAGCTCAGAGGGTCCCTGGAAGGAGGAGATGACATAATGGATGGTGGTTTTAGCCCAGCTTGGCATATAAGAATATCAGCATTCTTCAGGTGCCCACGATTCAATCAAACTGGAATAAAATAGAATTGGCCCACAAACGATCATCAAGGCCAAGTTTCATTTGCCCAGATGGAGACAGAAGCTCAGAGGAATTCACGATTGGCCCGAGCTTGCACAGCGCGCTGCCGTCAGATCAATTTGTGGAAACACAAGGAGAGGGCGGCCCCCGGGGCTGCTTTCTCCGGCCCTTCAAGCTGAGTCACGAGAGGAAAGCCGGAATGCCAAGAGTCTGTAAGGTCTCATTCCTTGCACATGTTCCTTCCATGGAGTCCCAGGACGGCTCTCCTGAGGGATGGCCCTGCGACCACTCTGGGGCTGCAGATCGGCTCCAGGGTACAGCAAGGCAGGTGCTAACCTGACGTTCTGAGAACCTCGTCACCAAGCCCGGGGACGCCGGTGCAGGGGAGGTACAAAGGCTCTGTGTTCCGCTCACTGCCAGGAAACAAGGGAGCCTGATCAGGGACGGTGGCCACTAATAAATCAAAAGCTCTAATTATCTGTCAGAGAACCCCCCGGGGGAGTGAAGGGTGGGCACAGGCTAAGATACACAAGTTGCCGGGCAGCATGTAACCCTTCATGACCCCAAACATCTTGTTGCTGTTCCTGTGATCTGTTCTCTCAGCCGGAGCTGACTGGGGCACACCTCACCTCCTGGCTGCTCGGTCTGGGCCAAGCCAGACAGCAGGGGTGACAGGCAGGGGACCGGAGGAGGACACTGCCACAGCCTGGACACCGAGAACCGTGGCTGGAGGCTTTTACTCTCTCTCCCTCTCTCTTTCTCTGTCCCCTCCCAGAGGAAGTCTCGGGCTCGGGTCACTGGAGTGCATGATAGGGACATTTCCAAAAAGCAATAAATACCATTTTCCTTCCAGGGTAAATCATTTGGGTATCAAGATTATCCAAACATAGGAATATGACTGACGAGATTTCTGGAGATTCTTTTCAACCCTATGTCTAGGATATTTAGGAAGGTGTTCTAAAACTTCCCAAACCACTAGACATCTCAATCCCTGTCAGTGCTTTACTCTATGGTCACAGTAATGACAAGTGCTGGGACTCTTACTTTGATTAGGATGAAAAAGTCTCTCCCTTTCAGGATCCTTCTAGAAGAAAAAAGAATGTATACATATAGAATATATAATCGATTTTGTGTATAGATTCTGTTATATATGTGTGTATATATAGGTAGGCATGTATATTTATGTATGTATTTATCTAATTGTTTCATTAAAAACATCTCTGGATTCGAAAGCAACCTTACAATTCAAGGTGATTGCTAAAAATACATTAAAAACCAAAACGCTTTTTGTGTCAACCCTTAAGTCTTCAATACTATCGAAGATGGTCCAGTTGAGAGCTGCATCCCAAGCCACAGAGTAGGGAAGCTTGAAAACGGAGGGCAGGTGGCCATGGCTCTGGGGCCCAGTCCTGGGGAGGCCAGAGAGGACCTCGATGCAGAGGTCAGGGGAGAGGCTGGCCCTGGTGAGGAGGAAGGAAGGAGCCAGGTGACCGTCCAATGTGAAGCTTGTCTCCAGGGAGCAGGAGGCTAAAACAGCCAAGTCAATGACCTCAAATTTTCTTCCTGAAGAGACTAGCTGCGTTCTGGCCCCTCTGCCCTGCAGCTGATGAGGGGGCAGAAGGAAGCTTCCAGACGCATGTGACCAGGCTTTGGGAAAGTACTGGGCAGTGCAGGAAAAAAATCCTCTCTTCCTTCTTCCACACAGAGAGATTCTGATTCTCCCTCCAGTGGCTCTGAGCCAGCCTCTGTGACGAGTATGGCCCGTGGAGTGTAGCACAGGTGATGCCACATAACATCTGAGGCTCTATCAGAAGATGTGCGCCTCGGTCTTCTTGAGGGCTCCGCTCTGGGGGACACCAGCTGCCACAGGAGACACGCCACCCCCTGAGACTGCCACACTGGAGAGGCCCCCCTGAGGGTCTCAACCATCCCCACCGAGGTACCAGCTAGATGGGTGAAGCCATCTGGGTCCCTCCAGACCATGTGGTGGTTATACCTACATGACCTTGGTCAAGGTCACATGGAGAGAACTGCCCCTGGAAGCCTGCCTGAATTCGTGGCCCCCAAAATAGAAACAATAGAACAGCCATTTTATAAACCACTAAGGTCGGTTTCGCATTGTTAAGCAGCCATAGATCACCAGAACAAGTAATACCATGAGGACTGAACATACCCACATCCTAGCAGTTCCCCTCCTGCAGAACTAGTGAACCACATTTACCTTGATTCACGCCACAAGACAAATACAAGAAGGTCAGAGCAGTCCCAACACAGTCCCAAACCAGAAAGAACCCAAAAATGCAAGATGAGAATTACCCATCTGCGGGACCGGGCTGGAGGGAGCCAGAAAGGAGCAAGGAGAAGCCACGGCTGGGGAAGCCGGGGTGGGGGGCTGTGAGCGGAACAGGGGAACCCCAAGTTAGATACATTTGATTTGCTTAGGTAAGCTCTACGCCCAAAATGGGGCTTGAACTCACGACCCAGAGACCAACAAGAGTCACACGCTCTACCCACAGAGCCGGCCAGGAATTGAGCCACTGGACCAGGGGGTCACCCCTGCCTCCCCCATCACCACTAGTCTGCCAGCCCTTCCCAGAACCAAGTCCACCTTCTTTATGTGTCTTCCTTCTCATCGTCACAGACTGGCAGGGTACAGGGCCTTGCACCTGATGATAGGACAGAAGAAAGGAGAGAGACCTGTGCGGGGCGAGGGGAAGGAAGGAAAAAGGAACAACTAGACCTCTTTGATTTCCGAAACAGGCGCGTAAACAGAGAGTGAGAACCCAGCCAGCCGGTAGGCGCTGCACTGTGCTGGCGGCCGTGTTTCACCTGCCTACACCACCTGCGCCCCGCACCCCTACTGGGAAGAACCCCTCCAGGCCAGGGCTGCACGTTACTGCCGTTTCCGTTCCCACAGTGTCCAGGGCACGGCCTGGTGCACAGGAGGGGCTTCGAACCGTTTCGTTAAAAACCTTAGAGGGGAAGTAAGCCAGAGCCGGTTGGGTTTCCGAGGTCCCCCACGAGGTCACCGCGAGCTGTGGTGAGCCCTCCCCCAGTCAGGTTAGAGGAGACAGGCCGGGGCTGATGGAACTTGTGAGAAACTAGACGCTGGTGCACTCTCCGGCCATGGACAGAAGATGAGGTCTTTGGACCGCCTTCAAAGACGGACACCCGTTCCCCAGCGACCCGTGACTCTCCCACACTGATGAGCTCCAGGCCCAACGGGCCGGTCCAGTAATGCAGCATCGTAAGAAGACAGGAGGTCAAGGGAGGCAAGGCAGAGTCCTGGAAGCCGAGGAGGGAGTTCAGCGGACCCCACAGGTAGAAGGAAATAGGCAGTAAATGGGTGGCGTCTTACTGGACCTATTACTGGGCCTGCTTTTGTGCTCAGGAGACAGGTCCTCTGGGCCCTGGGGAGCCAGGGCGCCCTGAGTCTGGGCAGAGCTGAGCTGGGAAGTCCCTGGTCTGTCTGCTTCCACTGCAAAGGCACACAAACCTGTGATCCCACCCCCCTGACCAGCTATAATTTAGAAGAAATTGTGCGTGGTTTGGAAAGTGTATGTGTACACATACACACACAGACACACGCGCCCACGTGCGGTTAATAGAATGCAAATTGTTCCCTGGCATCATTGATCTTAATGATAATGAAGAGTCTTTTCTTAGATAAAAGACTAGAAATTAAAAAAATAGTTACAATTAGAAATGTGTAGCATATCGTGTGTGTGATCTGGGAGGGGGTGGATCCTGTAACTTTCGAAGTCTCAGAAACCTAGCCTCGTGTCGGCATAGACACAGAATTCCAAATGAAGGGGAAAAAGATCTCACGTGTGGGACTTCTCCAGGCCAATAGAGGGCGCCCGTTACCTTTACAAGCGACGAGCAGTTCCGGTGTTTTTTGGTTTTTTGTTTTTGTTTTTGTTTTTCTGGAGAGGGAAGGTAAGACCCTGAAATATATTTAATGTTTGTTTTGTTTTGCTTTGCTGTAGACTAGGGTATTGGGCGTGTGTAGGGGTGGTAACAAATGAATATTGCCAAAATGCCAAATCCCTTTTGGGTAAACAGAGTTTAATCAACTTTCTCTCTCCACTTAATCCCTGGGTCTGCCTAGGATTGACCTAAAGTCCTTAGACAGTTCTCCCACCCTTGGCACAGAGCCAAGAGTTTAGGTTAAGACTGGGTCGTCCTATCTTTGCATTTTCCACCCAAGTGTGAGTTTTTGTGACCCGCTAACACGCGAGGGAATAAGTAATTCTGTAAATTCCCACTAGAGGGAGCCAAATGACTGCTTTAGAACCATTCACTGCAGGGCTCCTCTTTGGGGAAAGGCTTTGGTAACATCGATCTATGGACCCTACCCTCCTTCCTCCTCTTCTCTTCCCTTCCTGGGACATTTAAAACCTCAAAGTAATCCTAGCACTAGGCATGCATGTTCTGTATTTTGTTACTTAACAACTCACACACTTTAAACAAAAAAATAATTCCGCTGCAGTAAAGCATTTAACAGTATGAAGATTCTCTGCCCTCTTAATAGGGAGTAGAATCATTAAAGAAATCTTCCCTTAGGAAGAAAATTAAATTTTGGATGCATAGTGAGGAATAAATCCAGTCAGTATATTGGTGGGCTAGGGGTGGAGGGCAGATGGGAAAATGATTTATGATTATAAACAATTTCCCAAGTGAGTTGATCGCTTCTCACACATTCTCAACTAACAGCATTTTACACATCTATTTTATTGTTTTATTATTGTTGTTGGGGTAGAGTTGGGATACAGCGTTGCATTAATTTCAGGTGTACGACAGAGGTATTTGACAATTCTGTACATTACACCATGCTCACCATAGCTAAGTGTAGTTGGCATCTGTCACCAACAACGTTATTACGCTATTATTGACTATTTAAGCATCTGTTTTAGAGAGGACTTGACCGTGAATTTTTCTTCTTAGGCTGCGATAAGGTTAGCTCTGCATTAGGAACCACCTAGACACATGCATCTTTCCCACATCTGTCCTGCTTTAGACCTAGAGGACTGTCCGTTGAGATCAACAGCTTTCTCCCATTGGCATTGCCCTCCTGGGCACTCAGCATGCCAGGAATGGCTAGGAAATGGGGTATCTGAATGCCAGCCAAGTTCTTTTAAAATTTTCTCCCTCATTCTTGGTACTGACCCTAACCTTTCTATCCACAGCCTGGGGCTAATGGGTCCTTCTTCTGAGACCCCACACACTGTTACCTGTTATGGCTCCAATTCCATTATGTAGTTATTTAAATCCGACTTCCTTCTTAAGCTGTCAGCTCCCTCAGGAAAGAATCTGTTCTTGATTTTCTCCGTAGCCCCAGAACCCAGCAGAGTGCAAAACACCTCCTAGGACTTCATCAGTGTCTGTAGAATAAAAATATCTTTATGAACAGTTTAACATGATAACGAAGAGGAAATGCGTATTTACTGTGTTTTAGCCTGGATCTAAGCATTAGATACATGTTAACTCATTTAATCTCCAGAAATGCCTTATGAAATAGGTATTACTATTTTTTTAAGATTTTATTTATTTATTTTGAGAGAGAGAGAGAGAAGCAGTGAGAGACAGAGAGAGAGAGAGTCCAAGTGGGAAGGAGAAGCAGGCTCCCCACTGAGCAGGACATCCGAAGTGGGACTCAATCCCAGAACCCCAGGGACATGACCCAAGCCCGGCAGACACTTAACCGACTGAGCCACCCAGGCGCCCCACGGGTACTACTATTATCTGCATTTTTAAAATTGAGAAGACTGAGGTGATTGATGAAGATGAAGTAACTTGTCCAGGGTCATAAGTGGTATAAATTGTGGTTTGAACCCAGAAGGCCAATGTCAGAGCCAGCACGCTCCCCCACAGTACCATACAGAGCTACAGCCGGGAATGAGAGAGAGGGTGGCCTCCCAGATCCTTCCCTGCTTCCTGCCCACACAGGAAGGGAGCTGATTAGCTCATCATCTCAAAAACCTGGAGTAGAGCAACATGAAACTTACCGTAAGCCTTAGGTGGGGGGCTAAAGGCCATGGGGCTATAATGAGGTCCCCTCCCCTCAGAAGAAATACAATGGCTACAAGAGAAGAAAGTCATTTGTTCCTGACTCCTATAATAGTCTGGAGTGAGTGTTCTGGGCCAGCGGGCAGCTCTACCCCATATGGTCATCTAGAGACCGAGGCTCTTCTGTCCTGGGGTCCTGCCATTCCCAAAAGCCTTGTCCTCTGGGTGGCTGGGGCACGGCCACACTGCGTCCAGGTCACACCCAGCAGAAAGGTGGAAGAGAGCACGGGGGAGGCATAGTCCCTGTCTCAGATGCCCCATCTTTGGGGAGAAGTTGGTCACAGAGCCACATGTAACAGCTGGGAAATGAGGTTTCCCTGGGCGGCCGTGCACATGACTCCCAGGCTATTACCATGGAAAAAGACAAGCGGGATCTTGGTGAGAATCTAGCTCTCGCTGCCACACTCAGTACTCAATCCTGTGTTGGCCAACATTATTCACTTTCATAAAGATAAACATTGTCTGCTCATTAAAGTAAAAGATAATAGTACATGGAAAAGAAAAATATATATATTGAATGACATGAGGGTTTTTTTTTTTAATCCTAACTGTAGGCAATGGTTTCTTAGATATGATACCAAAACCATAAGCAACGATAAGGGAAAAAAGCCTAGAGGGGCGCCTGGGTGGCTCAACTGGTTAAGCATCTGCCTTCAGCTCAGGTCATGATCCCAGGATCCTGGGATCAAGTCCCACGTTGGGTTCCTTGCTCACCGGGGAGCCTGCTTCTCCCTCTGCCTGCTGTTCCCCCTGCTTGTGCTCTCTCTCTGTCAAATAAACAAAATCTAAAAATAAAATAAAAGATTTTTTTAAAACTGGGCATCATCAAAATTAAAAACTGTTCTCTTTCTGAGGACACCTTCAGGCAAGTAAAAAGAAAACCCATGGAGTGGGAGAAAAACCTTTGCAAATTATACATCGGAAAAGGGCCTTGCGTCTTGAATATGCAAAGAATTACTACAGCTCCCCTACAAAAAGGCAAAGAACCCCGTTTTTTAAATGTGGCAATCTGATTAGCTATTTCTGTAAAGAAGATGTGCAAATGGCCAATGAGCACATGAGAAGCGCCCACCTCATAAGTGACCATGTACTTGCAAATCAAAACCAAAACAAGATATGCCGCTCCATATCTGCTCGTACAGCTCTATTAGAAGATGGATAACAGAGAGCACTGGGGAGGATGTGGGGAAACTGGGAGCCTCGTACCCCGCTGGCAGCAAGGTCATATGGAGCGGCCACTTTGGAAAACAGTGAGATACAAGGTTACCATATTCTACCTCAAGTATACAGCCAACAAGAATACGGACACAGGTCTATGCAAAAACCCAGGCACAAACGTTCACAGCAGGATTGCTCATCACGGCCAAAATGTGAAAACACCCCAAATGTCCATCCACTGACGTG
Source organism: Martes martes (assembly GCF_963455335.1). Classification (NCBI taxonomy): domain Eukaryota; kingdom Metazoa; phylum Chordata; class Mammalia; order Carnivora; family Mustelidae; genus Martes; species Martes martes. The sequence goes on from NC_137895.1 coordinate 125,724,034, forward strand.
TGATGCCTGTATAAGGGAATAGTATTTGGGGAGGGATAGAAATAAGTCGGGACACACTGCTGATATGCACAAACCTCAGAAACATGATGCCAACTGAAAGAACCCGGTCACACTGGAGCACGTATTGCACGAGACCAACTCTATGGCGTGTCCAGCTCAGGGAAATCCGTAGGGACAGAGAGCAGATTCGTGGGAGCCTGGAGCTGGACAATGGGGAAGCTGGAGGAAGAGAGCTAAGGGGTCTGTGGTCATTTGGGGGGATAATGGAAATGTTCACCATGGACGGTACCTGACTTAGGATGGCTCAGCTTACAATTTGGAGACTTTCTGATGGTGCAAAAGCGATACACATTCAGTAGAAACTGCACTTTGCTTTTTGAATTCTGATTTTTTTTCCTGGCTGGCGGTAGGTGGTGTGATCCTCTCCCACGATGCTGGGCAGCGAGTCCCAGCCCCAGGGGCCACGAGATCCCAAGGCACAACCATTCTGCACTCACCCCGCCATTCTGTTTTTCACTCTCAGCATTCAATAAATTACATGAGATATTCAACACTTGGTTATAAAATAGGCATTGGATTCGATGATTTTGCCCAACTGTAAGCTAATGTACATGTTCTGAGCCCATGCTAGGCGAAGCTTTGATGTTAGGTGTGTTAAATGCATTCCCGACTGACAATATTTTCAACTTACGATGGGTTTATTGAGATGTAACCCCACTGTAAGTTGAGGGAGATCTGTGCACTGAATACCAATGAACCGTAAACTTTAAATAGGGGCCGTGTCTACGGAATGTCCACGATTCCTTACGATTCTTCAATAAAGCTGTCAGCAATCAGAAGCAGCTGGAACAAACACACCAACAAGATGAAATTCATCATGGCTCCAAGTAACATCCAGCTCCTAGACTCTGAAAACCCGCTGCACGAGGGCCAGGTGGGGGAGACGTGGCTTGACAGTGACCCCAGGGAAAGGGGGTCAAGGTTTCAGCAGCTCCCAAGCTCATTTTGAACAAACAGCAGGATAGAGTTGCTGGAACAGTTACATATGCCTAGTGGAAGAGGTCACCCCGCCAGAACTTTTGGTGGCTGTCTGGAGCTTTAAGGCACAAGGTCCTCTGGAAAATGCAGTCAACAAAGACATTGTTCAGCTCTAAATTCATTATCGGGACAATTGCACGTGAAAAACTGAAGTCTCAAAGGCAGTTGCTTCTAAGGCTTTGATGTCCGTGGGGTCTCGCTGTGTCCCTGATGGTGACTCCCGCCCCTGGTGTGCTTCCGTCAGGGTCTGAGTGAGGACGGGCTGCGCACACCTGTGTGGGGAAGTCCCACAGGTTGGGGCTGTTGGCTGGAGATCTGCATTGGCAGCCCCCTTGCCAGGTTTCCTAATGAAAAAGGAATTGAGGGGTGGGGTGGGCGGCAAGTCAGGAATCAAGTGTGTTTGCAAGAGGAAAATCGAAATTAGAACAGGTGTAGTGTTTTAAAAATATCTCCCAATTACGCTTTCTTATCAGCAAATAAGTCAGCCTCTCACTCTCTCTTCTTCCCAAAATGTCAGCCTGACTTTTCTACGTTTGTACTCTACCCCTCCCCCCGCAAATAAACTGAAGACAGAATGGGGAGTTTGAACCACATTAAGGACTTAATTTCATTGTTCTGACTAGGTTTCCAATGTTCCTTTGGGCTCTCTGGCAGAAAGAAAACAAAATTACTCACATAGTCCCCGTTTTCAGGAAGGAGAAAACATACCACATTTTCAAGATATAAAAGATTTACTGACACAATAGCAAAAGGAATTTTCTGACATGAATCTTGGTTTTAGAGGATAAAATGTAGGTAATGGAAAATCATTTTCAATAAAGCAGCATTTTATTGGATACCTGTTGCTCAGAAGTTACTGATCTTTCTATTATTTCTACCAGAGGTCCGCATATGTCAGAAATCCACTTAAATAGCTTAATTTCTGCTATAATCCAACCAAAAAATAAATAAACTAGCAGGGTTGTTGTTTTTTTTTTTAATGTACTTCGTATGTCGCAGCACTGGTGTGAGTGAAAGAAGAGAGGGAAAATAAGAATGGAATTTGTCTTTTAGAAACTTCCTTGGAAGGTAGCAATAACACACAGGAAATCATCTGAAACATGAAACACAAGGAACTCAGATACCAGGGTGGGTGGCGGCCAGGCACCTTACCTTTGTCGTGCAGGAATTCCAGAGGGTAGATCACCGAGAACCACAGCGGTAGATAAAGCAGAGTCAGAATGACAGTCGAGAAACCCAGTCTCAACCGTTCTTACCAGCTTTCTCCATAAAGAGGGCAGGAGGCTCACACCCATGTAAGAAAGGCTGGTCCCGTGCCAACGAGGCCAGGGAGCAGAGATGGCCACGCCATAGACCTCATTATAGGACAGCCATCCCCCACAACAGATGCGACCCCACCCAAACAAGAGAGTCTGGGGACAAAGGAGACCTAAATCCCTTGGCCACCCCCGACCCCCACCCCTCTCAACATCCCTGCAGCCTCAAAGGGGCCAGGTGGCACTGAGGGCAAGTCTGCCATCCGATCCTGGGAACTGGCATTTTTAATCTGCTCCATGAGAAATGTAACGACTTCTTGCTTCCCTTCGCCAGGCTGGCAGGGAGAAGGTGCAGACAGCCAAGCGAGCTCTGTGTCTCTTAGCGGAAGCTGAGAAAGATCAAACGAAAGGCAATCTTCTTCAGAACGACAAGGATTCACAAGTTAAAAAAACAAAAAAACACAAAAAAAACCCTGGATGTTCCCCGCTCTTCTTCCTGGCCGTCCCTGCTCGATCATGACTGCAGGATTGTAATAGCCAGAGATGTGGGCTACATGGCTCTTTTTCTGAACTCGGGTGTAGTAATTGATCATAGCTGTTTTTTGCAAGGATGAAGATAAGGCATATACAGTTCTGACGCCTGAGATCTGACGCATAGAGGTGTCATTGTTGGCTGCTAGGACCCCGCTGATTTCTAGTATTTTTGTCCCTCCATCTGGCATTTTTAGTCCCTCCACCCCTCAGGGCAACATTCCAACGGTAGGTCTCCAGGGATGCCAGGGAAAGAGGGTTCAACCATACCACAACTCAGCCTAGCAGGTGTCTCCGCCGCAAGTCAAGCGATGGCCTGAAAATCCCCAGAAAGTGGACAGGGACGCTTCAGTAAACGCCAGGATGTCGCTTCCAGGATTGTGATGGGCAGTCACTTCGTCTACAGAGTCTGCTCACCTTCCCAGGCACCCGGCCTCACCAGGAAGAAGCAGAGAGACAGCCATTTGCCACTGGTACTCAGGGCCCCCTCTCCCTGGGCTGCCCCACGCCGCATCATCAACCGTTCTGATTCAGAGGGTCTGAGAGAGGCTGAATAGTGGACCCACCCGCAGTCCTTGGGACATACAGTTATGCGAGATTCCACAGCAGAGGGAATTAAGGGTGCAGGTAGAATTAGGGCCGCCAATCAGCTGATTGCAAAATAGGTTATCCAGCGTGACACCATCAGGCTCTAAGTGACCATGGGATTCTTAAAAGTGCAACAGGGAGGCCGAAGAAGAGAGGCAGAGGGGGGCGTGGCTACAGGAAAAAGTGGTCAGAGAGATGCAAGGTCATGGCTTTGCAGATGGAGGAGGGAGGGCAGCGCGCCAAGGAATGTGGGCAGCCTCCAAAAGCTGGAAAGGGCAAGGAGAGAGCTTCTCCCCTAGAGCCTCCAGAAAGGAACACATCCCTGCTATTAGTCCACTGAGACCTGTGTCGGACTTTTAACCTGTAGACCACGAGACAATCCATTATACAGTTGTGAGCCACCGAGCCTGTGGTAATTTGCTATGGAAACCATAGACAGTGAATACGGGGCTTTTCTGTTCATCCTCCGGTAACCCCCATTCTGCTTCCCAAGGTGTATTTGTCAGAGAAGTGGCACAAGTCACCTCCATGTCTTGTTCTTTCATCCTGGTATACAGGCTAGTTGAATTCTAAGTCCCGATGCCCCACAACTATGGGTGAATATGTCATCACACCCGGGAACCCAGGGAGAGCCTGGCTTAGGAAGTACAGAGAGGCCAAGAAGGAGTTACTGGAGCCGGTAGTTGTGAGTGTGTTCAGGGGTGGCCAGAAGCACCCGTGTTCTTCCTCCGAAGCCCTTCAGTGCCAGCCGACCTCATTATCGCCACGGGCCCCATGAGCCCCAACGTTTAAGAGATCATTCATTTCTACTTTTATTCATCAGAGATACACATAACTTCCAACCAAAGCTTGTGATTAGCCTGAAACAGCCGGAGCTCTTGAAATGATTCAAAGCATTCCAGGCAAAAACAAAGCCAGGAAGCTTTAGAAATTCAATCCTCAGTAAATGTTTGATTTTTCTAATTTCGATTTAATATTTAAAATACTTGGTGAAGCCCCAGTACCACCTCTACGTCTTCCTAAGGGCCTCAGATTGAGAACTACCGAAAATAATCCGCGTGTGTGATGCATTTACTCCTCAGTATCTAACAACAACAGTTGTTCAGGCAACTGTTGAGTTTCTGGGTAACTCTCAGCTCCCTGGGTGGTGGGGTTTTTCATTGTGTTGGTAGATTCACTTCAAAGTCAGCTTGGATTCTGATCTGTCAAGTGTACAGCAATGGTGATATCCATTGTGAACCTTGGGGACTCCATAATCTGATTCTGAAGCTTCCCTCTGCCCCCATCTGTCCCCAGGGAAACAAAGGGGCCGAAAAACAAATCCCCTACAATCTCCTTTTACGGGCCATAGACTCCCATTCCAAAACTAGTTAAAGCACGTGCTTCCTGTTTTGGAGGAGCGTAAACTATTAGAGCCCCCGTTGAAAGGAGTTTGACATGATCTATACACTGAAGTTAAAGACATGCATACCCCATCACCCAGAAATCCCACTTCAGGTTTCTAAGCAAAGAAATGTCTGCACATGCGCACTACGAGACATGTAGAAGAATGCTCTGCGCAGCATGGTTTATAAAGGGCCCAAATTGGAAACATCTATGGGGGAATGCTACAGGGAATGTTCATATAGGCAATACTACACAGCAATGCGTGAACGTTGTTATATGCTGCAACATGGATCTCTCTCTTCGTAGCGTTGAATAAAAGAAAGCAGGTAGACAGTAATGTTCTGTGGTTCCATTTATACAACACTCAAAAAGCAGATGAAATCATTGTTTTTAAGGATTCAAACTTGGGGGACAGAATTCTAAAGAAAAAGATGGACATGGGGGGTCTTGGAAGGGAATGGTGATCGAGAGGGGGACATGTGAGGGGCTCCTGGGGCACCCGCCATGTTCTACTTCTATCTTGTAGTAAATCTTTGAGCTGTGTATTTGATACAGTTCTCTGTCTGCGTGCTTTATTTCACACTTCTAAAAAGGTGGGTGAAAATTCTTATTCTAAACGATCTCCTTTAAAAATGCATCACATCTGAAATATTCTTATTTTATGATTTCCCATTATAAAACATACATGTGAGCAAAAGAACATTTGAAAACAATCAGAAAAGTGGGAAAAATCGCTTCTAATTCTTTCTCCCAAAGACAGACATTGTTAACCTTTGGTGTATTTCTTTCCCATTTTTTTCTATAATTAGTTTTTGATGCGTTTATTTCTCATTCTCATTGTAGATGGCCATATTTCTTCAAATCTATATTTTAATGTTTTTCACTTAACATTATCCTGTAAGCATTTTAAAAGTAATTGCAAACCCTCTGCATGATTATTTTAATAGCTATGTATTTTACTTAACAATGCATCATTAAATGACATATCAATTTAAACAACATGGGTCATGTTGGGTAATCTCCTTTGGGTCATCTCCTCTTTTTCTACTTATAAGTAGGGTCATGGTGAAACTTTTTGTGTACAGCCTTTTACGTATTTCAAATTATTTCCTTAGAATTGTTCCCTAGAAATGGAGCTTCTAGAGCCAAAAATAGTATCTTACTAAGGTGCAAAGCCTGTCCCTTTTCCCGAGTCAGATTTCAGGGAACTTACCACGTCCAGACAGGTTCATCTTCTCCTTAAAAAAGATTTTATTTATTTATTTATTTATTTAATTGACAGAGAGACAGCAAGAGAGGGAACACAAGCAGGGGAGTGGGAGAAGAAAAAGCAGGCCTCCCGCCAAGCATGGAGCCTGAGGTGGGGCTCTATCTCAGCGTCCTGGGAGTGACCTGAGCCAAAGGCAGACGCTTTATGACTATTTGCCACCCAGGTGCCCCCAAACAGGTTCATCTGAAGTCCATTTAGAATAATTCCTCCTAGGGGCGCCTGGGTGGCTCAGTGGGTTAAAGCCTCTGCCTTCGGCTCAGGTCATGATCCCAGGGTCCTGGGATCGAGCCCCGCATCGGGCTCTCTGCTCAGCGGGAAGCCTGCTTCCTCCTCTCTCTCTCTGCCTGCCTCTCTGCCTACTTGTGATCTCTGCCTGTCAAATAAATAAATAAAAAATCTTTAAAAAAAAAAAAAAAGAATAATTCCTCCTAGAACTGGGTCAACGGGACTCTTGCTCTCTCCAAACTGGGCTTCAGTCCAGCAGCACCACTAAAACTGAAGTCACACCCCTTTCTCTCCCTTCCCACTGAGATGCACAGTCCAGGTGTACTTAGGTAACCCAGTTAGATTCCTTCAAGGAGCAGAGCTATAAGCTCACAGTCAATCTCTAAACGCTAAGCACAAGAATTCTGACAAAGTTTCAGAGTCTTCATTTCAAAATGAGAATATCACTGCTGATTTTGGAGGAATATCTGTGAGCGTAAAGAAGATAGTGCGTGAAAAGTATTAAGTATAGTGCCTGCCACATAACAGACTTTCTACAGATATGAGTGCTCTTGTCTACAGATATGAGTCCTTCCCCCCCCACCCCGAGACTCATCTTTTCCCCCCAGTGGTGACAAGATCAAGGAAGAAAAAGGAAGACAAGAGAAACTTCCGGAAAAAAAAATACCACAAGAACTTGAACTTCCAAGTATGTTTTATGAGGTGGCATCATTTATAGGATGTGATTAGAGAGGCCCCTCCCCCAAACCTTGAATTCACCTGGACGGCTACCATCCCTGGGAGTCCTATCATCTGAATCATTCTTACAAGCTAAGGAATTATCGCCAGAAGTCTGAATCATTTGCTTTGTCATAGCTTTGCACAGGGAAGTGTTTTTCTCCAAATGTCGTTATTGGACCGTTTCAGAATCACCAGCTGTATTAGGGTGAGGAAAGCTGGGTGCTGTAATAAACAGTCCCCAAATCTCAGTAGCTTACAGCACAGAACTGCGTTATTGCTCATCTCATGGTTCACTGATGGGTTGCAAAGGATGGTCTTCCCATCTAGAGGCAGAGAGTCCCTCTGCCTAATGTCTCTGCTATCATCCAGGGCCTTGGAGCCCTCAGCTAGATTCTTTGTATCCAGCTGACAGATAATAAGAGGACAAAGAGTCAATGTTGAGAATTCGAGAGTGGTTTTAGGGGCCAGTGCTAGAAGTCACCTACATCACTTTTGCTTACATTCTACTGGTTAGGACTCAATTACACAGTAGAGCTCTGTTTAGCTCTATTCAAGAAGCAAAGGAAACCATTTTGGTGATCTCATTGTACACCTGGGGTGATTATAAATATATGAATTTCAGTATACATATTTGTACTATACTTACAGATATATATTTTCAGTGGGCCTGAAAAATCCTGAATCAAAATCTCTGGGGCCTAGGAATGTGACACTGAAAATTGATTTTCATGGACACTATGCCTGGAACTAGCGGGGGCTTTGATGGCCCCAGCACAAGTGAAAGAGGCTGCCCTGTCATTGATCATATCCTTAGATACCAGCCTGCATAATCAGAGTATTTTTTGCAAATCTTTTAGAATTGGCAACAACTATAACGTAAGGACTCCCAGCATGGCTTGCCCTCAACACTCAGATTTCAACGTTGCTGAGAGTGGGTGTGTCATTTGCCAGATTCTTTTCTCAGCAGTTTTATTCTTCCTCAGACAAAGGGAATATTGTAGGGTGATACTGAGTAACAGCAATGGGACCAGCCCATAAATCAAATCCATTTACTTTAAGGATATTGCTGGGGTCAGTGTTCAAGACACCATTTTATGGTGACACATGGAAGAAATTTCTCTCAGGTGTCAGTACCATAAATGTTTTTCTGCAAGAAAGCAGTTTATTTGTATTTTACACACCATAAATCATGACGTTTATTGTGTTTCCTCTTTGCACTAACTTGTGGGAAGTCTGGAGTCAAAATTTTAGACCATCTTTCGCAAGTGCACAGAACTTAATCCCAGTATATCTTATTTTCTTACTTTTAATTCAAATGTTTGTTTTCTTAGTTTGTTAAAGCATACATTTTTGTGCATGATACTTGATTTCTAGTTTCAATGAGAGGGTCATAGAAATATATTTTAATTAATATATAGGATATTGTGACAGAAAAGTGAACAGAAATATTGGTCCAAGGTCTTTCAACCACCTTTTAACCCAGAGAGATGACACGCATGAAGTCTTCATCACCCATTTAATCCAGCACCAACTGACTTTTCTCAGAGACCTCAGAAGAGATCATTAATTAAAACCAGATGCACCTTTCCAAGATCACTCTGTCCCAGTCATCGTTTCTTTTTCTGAGCCAGAATCATCTTTTTCTGAGCCCAGAGATAGTACAGAACCTAAATACCATTAGGGAGTAGAATGTTGGGAGACCAGCTCTTGGTTTTGAGAAGTTTTGCTCTCCACCCAAACTTGTCCACAATAATGTTTAAATCCAATGAGGAAAAGAAAGTTCGAAAAAATTCATGTATTTTTAAGACATTCTAAGATCATTATTTAGTAAAAATTTTCCCACCCTGAATTAATAGGTAAGGTATGGAAGGGATTAAGAGAAAAGTACCCAAATATCCACTCAATTAACTAAAATTTCCTGGGCATCTGTTTCTAGTTGTTCTAGTACTAGTTCTAGTTCTAGTACTAGTGGCTTTCACATTATTTCCATTTTACACACATGCACACACACAAAACAAGCTCACCCTCTGGAAGGGAGGGAAGTATTTAGAGGATGCAGCCAAATTTCTTTTGGCAGCTCCACTAGCCTTTGACTTGAAAGATGTCGCCTCCAAAAGCAGGCCCTTTACCTTCAGCACCAAGGCCAGCGCACCTGGCTCTCCTCGGCTCCCCTTACCCTCCGGAGCTCACAGGCCCAGGGCTGCAGTAAACAAATGTTCTTTGTCAGCTAGCTTCTCTTCCTTATTCTTAAAAGCACTTCATAAATTGTTCTTTGGAGCAGTCACTGGTACCAGCAGGAAAGTTTCTGACAACGAGAGATGAAAATTTATCGAAAACCTGCCTCCTTCGGAACACAGGGGTGCGTGATACACACACACACACACACACACACACACACACACTGCTAGATGGGCTGCACGTTAGTTGAGTTCTGCTCTCATCACTCCCAACACTTCTCAGCACTGGAAAGTAGTGAGGAAGAGCGTTCCTTGCCTCCGGTCCCAACAAAAACTGACACCCAACAAAAACTGCACAGAGACAGAAGGTGAGAGAGGACTACAAATGCTCAGGACTCTGGTTTTCTGAGATTTGTCCTTCTAAGAGCTTTTTCTCTCTTGGGTTTGTGTATAACTCTTGACAATAACAATCTACCAAAAAGATTGCCATTCCCAACTAAAGTAATAAAAAACGTTGTGAGGGAGACAAATCGGACAACTGGCAACATTATTGCCATTTCATGGATGAGAAAACTGAGTCCCAGACGTTAAACTACTTGCCCAAGGTAACACAGTGAGTCAGTGACAAAGGCGAACCAAAAGTCAGACTTTTTCTTCCTTTCTGCAGGTCTTTCATCAGCAAGATACATATAGTTGCCAACTGTCTCCGGGAGCCCCAATTCTGTACCCCTCCCTCTGGCCCAATTATCTGAAAACCAAAAGAGTAGAAAATCGAAAATGAGATGGAGGTCGGCGGGGACGTGAGGCAGCGGATTGCTGCCGCTTCCTTGCTTCCTTTTTTAGAAGCTAAAATCGACTCTGCTCTTCCTCGTTGACAGTCCCTTGCCTGGGGCGCGACTCCTGGCCTCGGCGGGGGTCCGCGCAATCTGGGCGCCTCCAGCTGCCCCTTCTCCACAAGTCGCCAGCCGCAGAGCTCAGGGCCAAACTGGGACGGAGCGAGGATGCCCGGGAAGCCGTGCCCGTGGCCCTTCCGGAACCGCCTGGAGCTGCGCTGCCTGCTCTCGCTAGCCCCGCTCGCTGCTTGTCCTAGAGGGCAGAGGGAGGCAGGGAGGCCGGTGGGCAGCCGGGGAGTCGGAGGGCTGAACCAGAGGCGCAGAGCCTGGGCGTGTGGAGCGTGGAACAACGGTCTCCCCCAGCCAGCTCCTTCCCGGGTTAGCACTCAGTGCCAGGGAGCAGCACGAGTCTTCCCCCCTCCCCACCACCACCACCCCCTCCCCAAGTGCACCCGGGCCAGCTTCCATCTGATTAGAATGTTTCTTCCATTTGATTAGAATGACAGTAGCTTTCAAGTCATTCATTATGAGAAGAATTTTAGTCTTAAAAGAAAAAAGGGGGTCCCACTGTAATTGTGAGTTGTAATAAATGCAAACTTCTGGTGCCTTCCTCTGCAGTATGTAAGACAGTAAAAAATGTGTCTCGTCCAAGCGCACCCCCTCCCCAAGCCCATTGTGAAGTCAATCGCTAACAAAGGAGACGTGTGAATATTCAACACTGAGTCTTTCAGTTGTATTTTCCGGAATCCCTGAGTCGGCTCTTTTTTTTTTTTTTTTTTTAAATCGGCGAATACCTGTTTAAGTTTTAAAAGCACATGGAAAGAGCCCGCGAGCGACCATATAATTTGATTTGCCAGGCAATCTGCAGAGCGATCGCACATCATTTATAATGTTCATTGAGCATTTTGCCTAATTGTGTCTGTCTCTGAAAGGGCAGCGCACCCCCTCCCGACCGCGAGCAGCACAAGTGGCGACATTCCCATGGAGCGGCCGCGCGGCAGCTTGTCGCATTCAGCGCGGGCGGCCGGGCCGCGCGCTTCCCCGCCCCGGCGACCGCGAGCGCCTGACACTAATAGCTCGCGGCTCAGGTACGAGCGGGCGCCGCGCTTGACTCCATTCAATTCACAACCGGCCGCGCTTGCAGGTGTCGCCTTTTGAAACCTCCATTCAGGCGGCCGCTGTTCACTTCTCGCTGCGCCGCGGGTTTTGTAGAAGCGCAAGAATGGGGCCGATTATTCCCGTGCCCACATGCCGCCCCCACACGCCCCCACCCCGTCCGGCGCGAGGCTTCTCTTGGCCAAAAGAGGCGTTTAATTAGTTCTGGGGCCGCAGAGAGCCAGCATGGCCGACAAAGCCCGGCTCCCCAGGTAACCCCGGTTCCCTGCGGCCCCGGGAGAGGGCGCGCGGCGCCAGAGCACCAGCCTCGGGGCGCGCGCTGCTTCCCGCGCCGCCGCCGTTCCCCCCGCCGCTGGCCGGCTTTCCAGCGGACGGAAGGCTCCCTCGCCGGGCTTGGGTGACCTCGGCCGGCTCCCGCGGCCCCCTGGGCGCGGCCAGCCCTCGGCGCTGCTGCCCCTTCCCGCCTTTCTGTCCCCAGAGCCAGGACAGCCGGGGAGATGGAAGCTTAGTTGGCAAAAGACGGTGGCCTTAGCTGTCCTGCGCGTGGGTGTCATTCTCCCCTCCCCTCTCTCGGGGAGACATTGGAACAACGTTCCGGGGAGACGCTTTCTCCCTTTACCCGCCTCTGCGGCTCTGCGCTGCGCGCGCCAAGCTCAAGGGCGCAAAGCGGGCCGTGGGAGATGGCGAGCGTCTGCCTCACCGCCGAGGCCAGGGACGCTCCTTTCGCATCAGCGGCTCCCGCGGTGGCCCAAAATACACAAAGCTACTGGCCGCACAAGCCGGGTCTCATTCCCTGGGCCGCCTGCGCCACAGGTACGACCACCCCCTCCCACCCCCTCCCACCCTCACCGGCCCTCTGAGGGCTGCACGCGCCGGGGCTCGGCCCCCCCTGAGCCGGGATCGCGCCCCGAGAGCTCGGCCTTTTGCGGCGGGCCGCGCACGCCCGCGGGGGAGAGGGGACGGAGGCGAGGCACTGTCTGGCCAGACACCTGCGCTGTACCTTTCAGGGCGGAGTGGGCGTCGGCCGCCAGGCTGGGGCGGGGGCCCCTCCCGCCTTATCATTTGATTTCCGCGAGCGTCTGAGGACGCCGGCACCCATTCGTTCCACTCGCTGCGCTCTGTGAACGAGCCCGGGGCGGGCGGAGGGGGCCGGGCTGGGGGAGGGCCGGGTGGTCTCACTCCCCCGCCCGCCCCGCCGGCCGAGCTGGAGCACAAGTGTTGGGATTCCCACGGACCGGCGTGCTCTGCGGCTGGAGGCCCGGGCACTCGGGGCCCGGGAGACGTGGCGGACACAGAGGGGTTTGTAGACAGGGTGACCTCCGCGCTCCCTCTCTGAAAGGGCCTGAAAGAAGCCGTTTATGGTGCATTACCAGTCAAGGGCTCAGGTACCAGCGCCTTGTGTCGGGAAGCCCTGGCGGCCGCCCGTGCTGCAGGTGTCAACTATACAAACGCCCCGGGAAGGGGAGGGGGGGCTCTGAGGAGGGGGCAGGGGAGGGGCGCCCGGCAGCGCCAGTGCCCGCCGCTCGCGCGGTTTAGTTTTTTCTCTTTGGCGAGAGCGGCCAGCCTGGGGTGCAGGCCCCGGTCCCAAGGGGCTGGTAGAGAAAGCAGCGGGGGCAGGAGACTACAGCGGGTCGTTTATGGGCTGCATTTGATGGAGGGGGGAGTCGGCGGGAGCTTTGGGCCTCTGCCCAGCCCCGACCCCGTTTCGTGGCTGAGGGCAGAGGGAGGTCACAGGAGACAGGACTTCTGAGCCGAGAGGGAAGGGGTGTGCCAGGGAAGGACCTTTTGCCCATGCTGGCAAGGAGATGGACCTCAAGCCTGCCAGATTTAATTTGAATTTCCCGAGTAGGTCCATCTCCTTGTCGGTTTTCCTGTGCAAAGAAGGGCCTGAGGTCGGGTGCACCTTTAACAAAGGTGAAAGCACTGGCCTTCCCTGGCCTCTCCCCAGCTCCAGAGTACCTCCCTGCCCAGAAGAAACCAAGGAAGGAGCCATACCCTCAGTGGTAACCCCTGTGGGCCCCTCTGTTAACCCAGAGGCCGCTCAAGCCAAGAACTCAATCCCCTCAGGTTGGTTTCTATAAAGCAAAACCTGGAAATGGTATTTGCCTCAGGGAAGAGATTGTTAACGGAGTTTATTTCCTGCATTGGCCCTCAGAAGCCTCCATGGAGCCAACATACTGAAGAAAAATTGCACAAAACACTGCCGCGATATTGAGATAATAAAAAAAATAATAACAGGTGGTGTTTAATGATTTCAGGGGCAACTTGAAAAATAGAATGAGGCGGACACAAATTTAAGTGTGTCTGAATGAAACCTCTGGGTGCTCCCAAAGGTTTTAGAGGTTGTCAGCCTTATTTCCTTATCTAATATTACCTGGAAACTTCCTTTTCCTTCTTGCGGGCGCATCACCATAATTACTCTTATGGGAGTCGTCTATTATTACTGTTAGCTTTTGACTGAATAAAACTAAGAGATTTTCTTAAAGTAACAGAGAAATTGGACAGAATGGTGAAAAGGATGGAGATGGGTACGTGTCTGAAAAGAATAGTTTGAGAGGAGAATAAAGGGAAGAGAACAGATTTCTTACAAAGTGAAAGAAAGGCGGGGCGCCTGGGTGGCTCAGTGGGTTAAAGCCTCTGCCTTCGGCTCAGGTCCTGGGATCGAGCCCTGCATCGGGCTCTCTGCTCTGCAGGGAGCCTGCTTCCCTTCCTCTCTCTCTGCCTGACACTCTGCCTGCTTGTGATCTCTGTCTGTCAAATGAATAAATAAAATCTTAAAAAAAAAAAAAAGTGAAAGAAAGGCCTTCCCATCTTAAAAGCAAGGCACAAGTCACCCCTGCTTTCACTATCATCACATTCACAACTAAATTTCTTGAATAAGAAACCCAATGAGGTGTCTCGACCTCCTCACCTTTTTTCCGTCCTCAGCACATTCTATCCTGGCCCACAATCTCACACTGAAACTCTGTCTTTTTAAATTTTCACCAGTAATGTCTATATCCCCAAATTTAAGGACAATTTCCAGACATTATCTTGCCTAAAATTGCACCAAACAGGCCCACCATTCATCCTGATACTAAGAGCAGAACCCCCACATCATTTCTGCTTCTCTCTTCCTAATAATCAGTAAGTCACCAGGTCCTAACATTCTCTTTCTAGGATATGTCTCCAATCTGCCCAGCCACTACCCAGCTCAGGCTTTTCTAATCTCTCAGCTGCTCTCCTGCCAGTCTTCTGATTTGTCTCCCTCCCTGTCTGTAAACTTGCTTTGCTCCAACCCATTTTCCAAACTGCAGCCCAAGCATTCTTCCTGAAGGCCAAGTCAAGTCAATCATGCTACCCCCGCTTAAAACCTTCCCGTGCTCCCCCATTCCCTGCCTACTTAACTGTAAATTATAAACATGTGCTACTCTAGTGCTACTGGACCAGTCGATTACATACATTATCAAGAATAAGACACACAAGGGGCACCTGGCTGGCTCAGTCAATTAGGCATCTGCCTTGGGCTCAGGTCATGATCTCAGGGTTCTGGGACCGAGCCCCGCATCAGGCTCTCTGCTCGGCAGGGAGCCTGCTTCCTCCTCTCTCTCTCTCTACCTGCCTCTCTGCCTCCTTGTGATCTCTGTCAAACAAATAAATAAAATCTTAAAAAAAAAAGAAGAAGAAGAAGAAGACTTAAAATTTTAAAATGAGATAAAAATATAGATTATAGTTCAATATTTTCTTCTCATACCCCAGTGGATCTTCTTATCCACTCTGGAAATGATTGGTCTGTATTAGGCTGAACTCCTTAATACAGGCTGCAAGGTCTTCTAGGCCCTGCCCACGTTTCCATTCTCATCACCTCTCTTTACTTCATCCTAATAAAGTTCTTTTATTTTTTCAAATGCCATGATAATCCTTCTCTGTTTGTCTCTGGTTCACATTTATTTCAACCTCTACTCTCTGTTTTCACTAGTCTGTAAGTTCCATGAAAGAAAAAAAAAAAACAACCAACTAACATCTCTTTGATTTGTCATTTTGTCACTAGTGCTTCTCACGGTTCCCAGCACAGAATAGGTGTTCAATAAATGTTTATTGCACAAACAAACAAGATGCTTCTCAGAGGCAGCTGTGTTGGCCTTAAACGGGCTAGAAAGCAGAGAACACTGGTCTAGAGAAATAAGAATTAAGCAGAGGTTGCAGAGGGGAACAAAAAGAAGCACAGGAAAGATGGAGATAGTGTCCGGGCATTTTTCTGGACCGTGGTGCATTAACTGGGATACAAATTAGGCTGCTCTATAACAGAGTGTGAAAATATAGTGGATTAACTGAGATAGAAGTCTTCTTCTCCCTCACAAGAACAAAACAAAACTGGATAGGTACTCCAGGCTTGGTGTGGGGTCTAAATAATGTGGGAGACTCAGACTCCTCCTGTCTACTCTTACCCATCCTCAACCTGTAGCTTTCATCTTATGGTTCCAAGCAGCTACTCCAGCCGCTGCCATTGCACTGGCATTCCAATCAGTAAGAAGAGGGAAAATGGCGACATTGGACATGCTCTGCCCCAAAGACTGAGCCTCAAAAATGAGTATCACTTCTGCTCACATCCGATTAGTTAGATGTTAGTCTCATGTCACACTGAGCTACAAGGGTAACTAGAAAATGTACTTTTTATCCTGGGTGCCCATGTGCCCACCTAAAATTGTGGGTTTCTATCACCCAAGGCAGAGGGAGAGAGTGGATATCAAAATTTTCAGTATCAGAGACATCTGGTACTTCTGCCTTCCCAAGGCCTAGCTAAATTCCTATTCTTGGATCCTAGGACACTCCCTGGATCCCACTCCATAACCCTCTTTTAGGGTTTCAAGTAGGTCAGGTTGGTTTCTGTGACTTGAAATCAGATTTTAAACCAGTACACTAATTTATTGAGTATTTTTACAGTGACGCCAGGTGAAGTATAACAACCCAGGTGTGTCAGATAAGCCAGGTTATGGTGCAGCAGCCACCCCAGATCTGTGACTGAACACAAGAAAGTGTGTTTCTAGTCCAGGTTCCCTGTTCTAGGCAGGTTTTCAGGGAGGACCCTGCTCATCGCAGTCATTCGGGGTCCTTCTGCTCCAAAGTGTGTTTTCCACAGTCACCACAGAAGAAGCAAAGAGTACCCTGGCTTTTAAAGCCTCCTCCCAGAAATGATATGTCCTATCTACTCATCACCCCAAATAAGGGATATGGCCACATCCCACCCCAAGGAGGGCAGGGAAGTACAAGCTTGTCATCCGCCTGGGAGAGCAGCCTGCCCTGTGAGCTCCCACAAGATGGCGGCCTACGGCCTACCTAATGGTGGAAGCTTCCGGGTTACCTCTCATTGCAAAACATAACACGATCCTCCCGATCCTCCCGTACCTTCCCCTCTTCTCTGCTCAAGTCAGCCCCGCTAGAGAGGAAAAGTGCTAACTAACTGCTGGGGACCGCTAAGGCCAATGACGGCATAAATCTCTCCCGTCCTTTGAAATCAGGGCCCACTCTGATATTGTGAAATGGCAGCTTTGGTTCAGGACATCCTTAACACTCTCAGGCATCTCTGCACGTTCTCTGACTCTATCTTGGGTTTTTACAGTGGGTTTGTGCTCACACGTGGTAGGTTTCATGCATCTGGAAAAAAAAAAATACACAAGGACCAGGAATGTGCGAGAAAGAAAGATGTTCCACCCTGAGGAAAACACAGGGAAATAGGCTTCCACAGCCAGCAAAGGGTCAATAAACGTGAGAGATTCAGGGGGCTTGAGGAGATCTCGTGCTCCCAACATGCTGCAGTCAGGCCGCATTTTAAAGACTCATCCCTGTGATTTATGGCTTTACCTTTCAAGGGCGCGCATAAAATGCCAGAGAGATGACTACTTGGTTGCTATGTGTTGCTCACACCTTAGCGGAGCAGATGTTCTCCTTTATGGCCTCTGGCTGAGATCAATGGCCCTGAAGTAATTGGCTTTTAAAGAGGGCAAAAAGGATAATTTGGAGCACTGGACATTCTTTGAAGACACGGGTCTTGGTGGGGCTCTATGTGGTCATCGCGAGGCCACTCCATGCCCGGGTAGAGGCAGGACTAAGCAGGGAGACACAAAAAGGCAAAGTGAAATGCTCTGGCCCTGGGCTTGCTGCAGACCGACCTGGCCACATCCCATGGATCTGAGGGCACCTACTCCCCTAATGCAGGGGAGCCCCTGGGTATTTGCCCGCCTTGGCCTTTCTCGTAAATAGATTCAACCTCCCAGCCACACATTTCTGTCCCTCCTCATGTGGTTAGAGGCAGTCAAGACTCACCTCACTCAATGTCATTATCTTTATGAAGTTCTTGGGCTGAGCCCCTAACCCCCACAGCTGGCCTTATTACACTGGATTAAAATAACTGCTCCCCTCTCTGACTGCCCCCAAGGATGTCTTAAGGTGTAGAGACTGTATCTTGTTCATCTCTGTATCCCCCACATTTAACATGGGGATTGAACACAGTTGAGGCTCAATACATGTTTTTAAAGGGATAAATTAAGGCTTAAAAGAGGATGTGTTTACATTTTCTCATTATTTCCACATTACTTGTAACTTTCTATATGATGATGAGTAAAACAAGACAATCTGGTTTTAAAAAAAAAATGTAATTGATTGTTTGGCATTATATAGACCAGTAGGAGTCTCCAAAAGGAACAAGATGCTCCTTTGGGCTATAGGAAAAATTTTAGAACTTTGATTATATTTTTTCTCATCTTCCTAAAATTTCTTTTTGTACATATTTTAAATGTATACAATATACATTTTTAAAGATTTTATTTATTTATTTGATAGACAGAGATCACAAGTAGGCAGAGAGGCAGGCAGAGAGAGAGGAGGAAGCAGGCTCCCTGCTGAGCAGAGAGCCCAATGCAGGGCTCGATTCCAGGACCCTGGGATCACGACCTGAGCCGAAAGCAGAAGCTTTAACCCACTGAGCCACCCAGGCATCCCTAAATGTATGCAATATATTAATACAGTCTTATTTCTATGTAATTTTAAATACATAAATATACATGAATTCACATTTAGAGGGCATACTCAAACACGGTAATGATGAGGTATCAGGCACAGCTAATCCTCCCCCCATACACACACAGTATTTTTCTTTCCTTATTTGATAGCATTCCAAATTTTAACCAGAAACATGGCCACCCACTTAAGACCACATTTGTCAGCTTCCCTTGTAGCTACAGGTGGCCATGTGAGGGCTCAGACCAACTGAATGTCAGCAGCCGTGGGTATGTGCCAACTTGGGTCATGTTCTTAAAAGGAACGGAGTGTGCCTTTCTTTTTCCTTCTTCTTGCTGGCTGGGATGCAGACATGAGGGTAGGAGCTGGAGCAGCCATCTTAGACCGGGGATTAGGCACCATGTTTCAGGAAGATAGAGCAGTAAGTCACAAAGAAGCCGGAACCTTCACCCATTTAACCACCATGTAAACTTCACATTGCTTATGCTTGGATTACATGAGAGCAACCTAAATGTAATATTTTAATCACTCTTATCTTTCAGTATTTGTTAAACTCAGACCTTTATCCAGAATCATGCAAGGTTTACAGTCAAAAAAAATTGGAGACAATCAAGTCTTCAATCATATATAGTCCTTTATATAGACAATCAGGCCTGGCTCAAGGTGAGAGATACCAATGGAAGAGGGTTTTTTTTTTTTTTCTTTTTCTTCTTTTTCCTTAAGGCCTATGATATCAGTTCTCATTCACACCTTCCCTTATTTCTTCTGTGCTTTATAGACATTGAATAAACACTTAGTCCTGTACTATATACTTGAAAGTCGCTATGAGAGTAGAGCTTTAATGTTCTCACCATAACAACAAAATGGTCATTGTATGAGGTCCAAGATGTGTTCACTCACCATATTCTGGTAAACATTGCACCATATATAAGTATATCAAGTCATTACCTAGTATGCTCTAAACTTATATAGTGAGATATGTCAATTCTATCTCAATCAAGTTGGGGTGGGGAAAAGAAAGAGAAAAGCAGATTAATTAATCCACTGAGTATTGGGGGAAACTAGCATTCACGGTTTACACACAGCATTTCATTAACTTCCATCAACAATAGTCTGGGAAACCAAGGCTCAGCAAGATAAAATAACTTATCCAGGAATAAACAGCTGTAAAGGGTAGAGCAGAAATTTAAATTCGAATTTGGATCCCTGTGAACCAAATGTCCACATTTTTCCATTTTCTACTGTTTCGTATTTCAAACTCTCCCTTTTGCTTCTTTTCTCTCATTTTGCTTCACGTCCTTTACCCTTTGCTCCCTTGTCCTCTTTCCTCTCCACTTTCTAATCCTCTCGCCTGGAGCCCAGCACAGCCAGTCCAGAATCACCTGGAGGAGCGTTTCTCAAACTAGACTTTGCTTGCCCTTTCTCTTTGTAGTGTGTGTGTGTGTGTGTGTGTTTAACTGAAGTATGGTTAACACACAATGTTACATCAGTTTCAGGTGCACAACACAGTGAGTTGACAAGTCTATACTTTATGCTGTGCTCACCACCAACTTGACTTTTGATACGTGGATGTACTCATATGGATATACACACATACACACATGTTTGTGCTTATATATAAAAATCTCCAGGGCACCTGGGTGGCTCAATGGGTTAAAGCCTCTGCCTTCAGCTCAGGTCATGATCCCAGGGTTCTGGGATCGAGCCCCGCTGCATCGGGCTCTCTGCTCAGCGGGGAGCCTGCTTCCCCCTCTTTCTCTACCTGCCTCTCTGCCTACTTGTGATCTCTCTCTGTGTCAAATAAATAAATAAAATCTTTAAAAAAAAATCTCCACCCTTTTCATAGAAAAATGAAACAGCCACCAACAAAAGCTTTTATGGGTCCCCCAGTGCCAGCTTAAGTTATTATTAATATGAAATTGTTTAAATGTTTACAAATATAAAGTTAGCATAAACTCTACGTGTGTGCTGTTCTTTTAAAAGTTTACTTTTAGAGAGAGAGAGAGACGGAACACACACATATGTGAGCAGAGGCAGGAGCAGAGGGCGAGGAAGAAGAAGGGAGAGAGAATCTCATGCAGACTCCACACCCACTACCGACCTGACGTGGGGCTCGATCCCACGACCCTGAGATCACGACCTGAGCCAAAACCAAGTGCCAGCCACTTAACTAACTGAGCCACACAGGCAGCTCTACATGTGCATTGTTCTTTTAAAATTCTTTAAATTTATAAGTCAATAAAATTCAAACTAACCTTAATATGACAGACGATATGACTTTGTTCAGTGGGGAAGGAACAGAGAAGCCCTATTAATCAGATGGAAGTCATTCTTATTGGCTTTGCCAATGTCAACTCAATTTCCTAGATTGATAGTGGATGAATATCAACAAAGATATCAACAAAATACTAAGTTTGATCTACTACGGACACTAGAAGATGCAGGTGTTCTCTACAGTGTGGCATTGGCAAAGCCAGTGAGAATGGCTTCCATCTGACTAATAGGGCTTCTGTTTCCCACTGATGATGATGTCTTATTCACCATTTTATGAAGCTGACATGGCGTTGGTCTCTATCTTCAGTTCACTGTGTGTTATGTGATGATTCATTTCTCCCCCCAGATTAATTAATTAACTTATCGTGGAAACTACCATGATGGCCGCTGTTGGTATAGCCTGCTTTGTGGTTATTTAGTCTTTTCTGGGCAAAGCACAGTATCTGTGTATTTTCTTTAGCCATTAAAATAGTCTGTTTGTTGGTACCACCGCAATCTTAAACGTGAATGTTAATTCAAATTCAGGCTCCAAGTTCAAAGGCAGGGCCAGGTTCTAGGGTGGTCAGCTGGATGGAGCACAGAACACTCATACTTTGTTGTCATTGTTTTTTAAGATTATCATCTACACAAGGTCACAAAACTGAAAAAAAAAGTCATAATTTATGGAGCCTTAATTTAAGAAATGGGGATCTGAAATTCAGAGGTCCACATAAATGAGAGGTCCAATGATAGGTTCTCACCTGGAAAATCAAACTCCTGGATATAGAAACAGTCCCCTGTTGTGAAGAAAGGAAAAGCTATAAATGCGATCCACTGATTAGAGAGGTACGAGCAGACTGTGGAGAGACTGTATCATATAACAAGCCTGGCATACTCTTCCCTCCAGATGAGGAAAGACCTCAGGCTTCTCCGCAGAGCCCGTGAGAATGGAGGGGTGAGACCGGGAAAGCCACTCGTACTCAATGTCTCGGAGAGTCTTCTGCAAAAGAGGAACAGAAGAGCCTGGCCTGCATGAACACCTCCCCTCCCCCCCAAATGAGTGCTGTGGTCGTGCTCTGCCCCTCCATAGGCTTCTCCATGGGCCACACTGTAGAGATGGGCCACTCTTCTAGCCCCCACTGTGTACCCATGAGCATCAGCAAAAGGCTATAACCAGGACTAATCCTAACTCTCCCCAAAAGTTCTTGAGAACACCTGCATCTTCTAGTGTCCATACTAGATCAAACTTAGTATTTTGTTAATATCTTTGTTGATATTCATCCACTATCAATCAATCTAGGAAACTGAGTTGACATTGGCAAAGCCAATAAGAATGACTTCCATCTGATTAATAGGGCTTCTGTTTCCCACTGATGATATATACTTGTCCAGTCCACCAAAGTTTACCCAGCCTCTGCTACTGGTGGGTGACTTACTGAGCAACTACTACCGGGGCCTGCCACTGTGTATGTGTTTGTATTTAACTCACTTGACTCTCACAACCGGCGATGTGGTAGTAGTACTATAATTCCCTTTTGCATATGCAGGAATGGGGGCACCATGGATTAGGCAACTTGCCCAAAGGCAACTTGCTGGTTGGGAGCAGAGTCACTGGAATCAAGTCAGTCGGGTTCCAGAGCCCGCTCATGAACTCTGTGCTACCCAGCCTCTCTGGCTGGATGCCTGGGATTGCAGTGAAAGGTGGGCTGCTACTTTCCATGCTATAAAAATAGGCTTAAACCTCTAGAAGCATCCAACCTGAGAAGGGTCTTGTGCTGGTAAAACCCGAGGTATGGCAAGGCATATGCAGGGTGCTGGTTTCTTGGAACGTGCAAGCATGAACACTGTACTCCTGGACTTTTGGGGAAGCTTTCCCACATAACTGAGGTTTCTTGACCACTAGCAGGCACTTCCCTGCTTGATCTAGGCTTGGTCTGGCAAAAGCTTCTTCAAGCAAGGTTAACCCAGCTAAGGAAAAAGGTCATGATCTCAGGGTCCTGGAATTTAGTCCCACATCGGTTCCTTGCTCAGCAGGGAGCCTGCTTCTCCCTCTGCCTGCCACTCCCCCTGCTTGTGCTCTCTCTCTCCCTGACAAATACATAAAATCTTAAAAAAAAAAAAAATGAACACAAAGGTATTCTAAGAGATGCAGCAAATATCTGAATTCTGAGCTCCCAGGAGTGAGTGGTGCACGAGTGAAAACAAAATGATAAGGAGAAAAGTCAGATGTTAAGCCATTGGGTCACTATGAAAGCCCCTCAGTAAAGATATGGGGAAATGATGATGAGATTCAGCCAAGTGAAAACGCAAGATACAAAACTAGAAAGACAGGAAGGAAATAGACCAAAATGTTCACAGTGTTCACCTCTGGGCTGTGGCACTGGATGATGCAGACAACGTGGTTGTTTTAATGAGTAGTCATTATCAATTTCCTTTGTATTGTTGAATCCCTACAAACCTTGTTTGATAGGGATTTCATGCAGGAGATAGCATTTCATCCAGTGCCACGCCATTTCAACCGCACTGCGTGCAGGACTGAGACAGTAACAGAAGGAGCTCACTCAGGACCCGGCCCACGGGCAGGGCATGCCCTGGGTCTACCTGCACCTCCCAGCCCTCGTTTGTCCTATCTGCTAGAAGGGCTTGCCGATTTTTGAAGACGGCACCAGATGATATCCGGTCTCTCTGGAGGGCTCTTCCAGGGCTTAAATGAAGAGATCATCTCCAGAACTTTTCTTAAAAAGTAAGCTCATTAATTAAAAAAAATTTTTTTTACATGTATGTTCACATATATCAAAAATCCAAAGGCCCAAAAGAGTCCATGATGAAAAAATTCTATCCATTAGCCACTCAATGCCTTTCTCAATGCAACTGAAGTCATCGGGTTCTCAGGTACCCATCTAGAGACATCTGAAGGCTGCACGAACAGATGCACTCACACATACTCACTGTCCTCTCTTTTAAATGCAAGCGGCAGCATCCCAGGCACTCTGGCTCCGTTCATAGAACGGTGTGTCTTGGAGATCACTTCGCATCACTACACCAAAAGCTTCTCATTCTTTTGTATGGCTGCTGACTACACCGCTCTATGAATGTGCCATAATTCACTCAAGGCCCTACGGACTGACATGAGGCCAGAAAACGCAGCTTTGAAAAGAGACAAACTGAAAAAAGCCCAAAGTTCCTGTTTCTATTAAATTCTTTTTTTTTTTTTTTTGTCTTTTCGCTGCTCACAATGCAAGGCCAAGACGCAGATGTCTGGTAATAATAATTTTTGGTGTTTACCTTCCTAAAGGTCAAACAGCTTTCAGAATAACAAGATTGAAGGACAAAGTTCAGAAGCTTTGCTATTCATTGAGTAAACCTCATCAGGAAGGAAAACACTTACTTGGATAATTCTATCAGCATTTTGGTGTTTCTCCCTCAAAAAAATGAATGTTTAATAATGGGAAATGTAAAGTCAAGAAGGAAGGTGGTGGGTGCTCGGGATGTGGATTTTCTCTGCATTTGGGTGAGACCCATGCCTCCTGCCCTCATTCCCAAATGGGACATGGCCCAGCTGGGGTTTTTGTTGTTGTTGTTGTTGTTGTTGTTGTTTAGGCTGAGAAGGGTCAGCGTGGGGAGTGTCTGATGGCAAAGTCTGGCAAATGATGCCGACATCCCCTACCTCCTTGGGCCACCGATCTACTTCTCCTTGTGGCTCTATGGTGGCGGCTGTGGTGCTCCAGGAGAATTACTTAACCTTTCTGAATCTTCCTCTCTGCAGAGAATGACGACACCTCAAGGTGATCTCACAGGGCGAAGTTAGGAGCAAATCAATCGATCCGTGTGAAAATCCTATTCCATCTGCTACTTTAAGTGTCGAGACAGAGGAGGGGCAGAGAGACGCGTTGTGACATCAATGTGGTATCAAGCCAGACAAACCTGCTCTTGGATCCTCACCCGTTCTCTTACCGGCCATACAACCACGGATCGAAGGCCGACCCTCACGTGTTCACCGGGTGAAGTGAGGACGACACCCTCCAGGTTGCAGAATGATGAGGATGAACAATACACCTGTGTCAAAGTCCTCCAGAACGCGCCTGCCTTTTCTAGCATTCGTGTTACTCCTTCTGCCTACTTTAGGATAGAATAAATCTAAGCCCTTTAAAACAACTCAAGGAACTTGGATCGGTGCAAAGGAAAGTAGGACGAAAACGAAGAAAACCAGAGAGAAATCCTCAGGGCATAGGAAGAAATGGGATGTTAATTATGGATGCAGTAAGGAGTACCCAAGAGGCACGGAGAGGTAGGCAGGAGTAGTTCAAGGAAAGCCTCATAAGCTGCATCCAGGAGTTCAGCATCCTCTAGGCCCATCATTTCCAGGATGGAACAAAAATGTCAAATGTTCCCACCTAGTGAGGATTCTCAGTGGGAAAACCGTCCATAATCAATACAGTGTGACTTGGGGGCCAGAGGAAGTCCCATGATCCCATATTTAATTTTATATACTTTGTCTTATGCCAGGAATTGCACTATTCAGTGATTTCTTCCTCAGCACTCAGGAGGTGCTGCCTTATCTGTGATACAGCCAGGACTCTAGGATTAGGGAGGCCAGAAAAGTGGTACTTGGTAGTCGGGACAGGCTTCGAATAGGGCCTAGGCTGGCTCTATTGCACATCGATATAAATATGCCCTTTGTGTGTGGGCAGGAGCCCACACACCTGCTGTGTGACCTTGGGGAAGTCACTGAACCTCTCTGGGCCTCGGAAACCTTTCATCATTAACCCCATGATTCTATTTTTCAGATCCTTTCCTAAGAGTATAGGGATAAAGAATGGGTTTCTGAGGGCACTGGAGTGGAGAGAAGAAAGGTTTCACAGAACAGGGGAGGGAGAAGGAGGAGCAAAAAAAATATATGGGAACAGATACAGGAGATGACAAACAACGGCCTGACATCACGCCTGTGCGTATTAGTGAGGAAGGGGACAATCTGACAATCTGAGTCAGGAAGAATCAACATGGACCCATTTTCAAGTGGGGACACAGACCAGGAGTCACAGACCAGGAGTCACATCCCGGAGGCCCTACTCACAAGCACGAGGCGGAGAGTGTGGGATACCGGGGAAGGGGTTGGGGAGTTAAGACAGCTCCGCCTGGCTTCAGGGGGAGTTTGGGCTCCAGCAGGCGGGACACAGGCCAAGCAGGCGTGGGACACTATGGGAATGTGTGCAGGGCGAGCCAAAGGATGGAGAGCCTGGAGGCCTGCTCTCCACTAGCAGCCTCTGCCTGAAATTCAGCCTGGAAGGAGCCTGGAACCTGGGCTCCAACCCTCTAGTCATTATTCCCCAGAGCAAAGGCAAGATGCTAGAACAGTCTGATGGGAAACAAACGAACAAGTGTCCGGCTCCTTGAGACTCCTGGGACGGAGAGAACTGAGACCAGGGTCGGGGCACCACGGGGCCCATGGCCGTGTCTTCAATGCCCAGTGGCCCTTGCCAGAAGTTCTCCTGGGACTAAGAACCTTGAAGGTATTATGAGGCTCCTGGACTGTCCTGACAGAAGTGTGGCAGGAGTGCACCGGAACCGGGACAGCAGGTGGCACCGAGCGACTTTGGAAAGATTTGGAAAGAATCTCGAGGCCTCACCAGGATTAGGTACGAAAAAGATCCAACTGCCCCTGCCTATCTTGGGGGATGGATGTTACTTTATAAAGAGGCAGAGACTCCTTATAAGGTTAGGGGACATTTCTCCTGCGAACAAAAGGTGGGAAGAAAAAGCTGCTGGACCTCAGCAGAAGGTGGAGAGGCTGGCGGCTCTGGGAGCAGTTCTGTCCCTGTCTCCAGGAAGTACCTGGAATCTTTCGACCGGGTTCCCCTCCATGTTCACCCACTGCCCAGGGGATCCACGAAGTGTGGAGGGAGGGCCTGGAAGGAGAGCCGGACCTCTAGCCATTTCCTCAACCCTGGGGTTGTTTCCAGAGACAGACAGCAACCATCCACACTGTTGTGACCTCCAGTGACCCAGAGAAAACTTCCTTTATTAGTGGTGAAGTCTTTCTTCTTTTTATTAGAGAAAAGAACAATCATGTCTTACTTACACGTATGCCCACACCAGGGACCTAGGATCAGCGTCTGCAGGCCTAGCCCTTCTTCCCAGTAGGACTGGTCTCCAGACGGTGGTTCTCTAAGGGGAAAATGGTGAGGGTGAGAAGCAAGAGGGTGAAGACGGTTATGTCTGAAATAAGTGAATACATTTTCTTTTCCTCCTCTCCCCCCCACCCCCGTGCTCACCCATGAAACCCTAAGAATTGCCCAGAATGTCCATGCTAGCTAGATCTGCTCAGCCTCGTGGGGCAGAAAGGTTTCCAGCACATTCCCCATTAGCTCACCTGCGTGCCCAGAGTAATTCTCTGTACTCTGCCACAAACTGGCTGAGCAGATGTAAGTTGATTTTCCGTGAAGGCTAACTTAAAATCACGTTGGGTAAAAAGATAACCATATACACACCTCCTAACTCCCAAGACCTCCAGCTTCCCCCATCATAGCCATGACACACAGACTATCTCAAGAACCACCTTGCTCTATCAGAGAAGGCCTCTCAGGCTCTTGAAGACATGGCCTTTGTAGGCTGGAATCCAATCTTTCCATCCCTGAATGGTTAGCAAGATTTTGGAGAAGGCTTTGAAGTCTGATCATTTCTTACCCTTCCAAAGTCCTTAGATCACTCCAAGAGCATGTTCCCACTTAATTTTAGTCTAACCAAGTGAGGGAAGGGGGATGAGGGCCTTTCAAATGTAAAGAGCATTGGCTGCATACCACCAGCTGGCTAGATCTGTGGTCTTGACCCCACTGCCCCACAGTTTCCTTCTCTTTGAGGTGAGAAAGATAAATCTAGGTGCAGGAAATTGCAGCTCCGGCTTGGACACAGGGTACCTGTCCACATTTTCCTCAGCTTAAGGATAACCATCTCACTAGGAAGGGAATCCCCAGACACATGTTTTACACATGGTGTAAAGCAGTAAAGTCTTTGGGTGGAAAATTGTTTGGGGTTTGTGACAGTTCAAGGTAAGGTCTTCTCTGGTCTTCTAATCTTACCTAATTTTTGCCCCTAACTTTTGGGTTTTAGAATTGAATTAAGAACAGTGTAATGTCTAAAACCAAGAAGCGTGTTGAAATTGCTCTTCTGAAAAGGCATGGCCTTGGATTTTGAGAGAAGCCTGAAAACCCCCAGAAGCCTCTAGTGAGACAAATGTCTGAAAAAGGAAGCGGCTGACCCACGAAGCCCTTGGCTCTCAGTCCTCTATTCAGAGAACATGCGCCACTTTACTCTCCCGGGGTGGAAGTTGGAGCTTGGCTTTCTACAGGAATTGCCCCGACCTTGATAGTGTTTCTTTGTTACTCTTAAGATGAAGAATTCGCGTTGCATTGCAGGCGTGCCTTGGGCAGAGCACATACGTGTGTGTGTGTGTGTGTGTGTGTGCGCGCGCGCGTGTGTGTGTTTTAAGGTCGAGAAAGAAAAAAATCATTCAGGGACAATCCCGGCGGCCAGTCAGAAAGGTGAGGGACTGGGACTTTGAAAGGGTTCACACTCCGCGCTGTAACTTCCTTGCCCTCCCTCCGCACTGCTACTGAGCAGACGGTTCCTTTGACTTCTTTTGTATCAGGTTTTATTGCTCCGAACCCCTAGGGTCTCGATTTGCTCTCCGAAGAAACGTGCCCCACCGAGCCGCTCTCCGAGGCAGCCCCTCTGTGTCCCCGCTTCTTTCTCCGGGCGGGGTCAAGGCGGGGAGGCGAGGCAGGCCGCAGGCTCGCGCGCCCCGAGCCTCCGCGAAGGGTCTGGAACGCCTGGCACGCACGGCGTCGGCTCCCAACCCCACCGGCGCCCTCCGTGCCGACTCTACAGGGGGCCTGGAAAAGTCCGGCGAGGAGGGAAGACGCGGCGGAACTCGGGCCGGAGGCCGGCGCGCGCCCGTTTCTGGGGGTGGCGAAGGCGCCCACCCGACTGCCCAGGCTGCCGGTCGGGTCTGCGCCCGAGGAGGAGCGGGCTCCGTTCGCAATCAGCTCCGCAGCCTGCGCCGGCGACGCGCCCCCACGGGGACCTTTTGTGGCCGCGCAAAGACGCCCCGCGCCGCGTCCCGGCCGCCCGGCGGGAGGGCAGGGCTCTGCGCCGCGAGCGGGGACAGGGGGCGGGCGCGGAGGGCCGCAGGTGCCCCCGGAGCCCCGCGCCCCGCAGGTACTCGTCAGAAGAGCGGACGCGGAGGGACGCGAGGGGCCCCAGGCCGCGCGGGCCCCGCCTCCTCCTCGCCCCAGGGGCTCCCACTGGGAGGAGAGCCTCCCCGGCCCCCGCGCCGCCGACGGGGCCTCGCTGCCCCCTCCCCGCCGGCACCCCGCACTCCGTGATTGGCTGGCGCCGCGGGTCCCTGGCACGCGCCTGTGGATGTAGTTATAAGAATCCTCGCGTGCCGGCCCACAGCTCCAGCAGGTCGGCCACAGCCCTCCCCGGCGCAGCGCGGGCGCCGGCCAGAGCCCAGCGGCCGCGGACGCTCCAGGGAGGCCGGGGGCGCGAAGCGGGCGGCCAGTCCTCCCTGCCTCTCGCTCACCGCCACCCCCTCCCCGCCCCGGGAGGGAGAGGGCCGCCGTGCGAGCAAGAACCGCGCCGTCCAACTTCCAGACAACCCCGGAGGCCCCTGGGCCCCTCAGGCCCCTCAGGCCCGCGGCGGCGCGGAGCATGGACGCGGTGCTGCTAGAGCACTTCCCCGGGGGCCTGGACGCCTTCCCGTCTCCTTACTTTGACGAGGAGGACTTCTTCACCGACCAGTCCTCTCGGGACCCTCTGGAGGACGGCGATGAGCTGCTGGCGGACGAGCAGGCCGAGGTGGAGTTCCTCAGCCACCAGCTGCACGAGTACTGCTACCGCGACGGGGCGTGCCTGCTGCTGCAGCCCGCGCCTCCGGCGGCCCCGCACGCGCTCGCCCCGCCGCCCTCGGGGGGCCCGGGCGAGCCGGAGGACGGCGGCGGCCGCTACTGCTGCGAGGCAGGGGCGCCCCCCGGCGGCTTCCCCTACTCGCCCGGCTCCCCGCCCTCGTGCCTGGCCTACCCGTGCGCTGGGGCGGCCGTGCTGTCCCCCGGGGCCCGGCTGCGCGGCCTGAGCGGGGCGGCGGCGGCGGCGGCGGCGGCGGCGCGGCGGCGGCGGCGGGTGCGCTCCGAGGCGGAGCTGCAGCAGCTGCGGCAGGCGGCCAACGTGCGCGAGCGGCGGCGCATGCAGTCCATCAACGACGCCTTCGAAGGGCTGCGCTCGCACATCCCCACGCTGCCCTACGAGAAGCGCCTCTCCAAGGTGGACACGCTGCGCCTGGCCATCGGCTACATCAACTTCCTCAGCGAGCTGGTGCAGGCCGACCTGCCACTGCGCGGCGGCGGCGCGGGCGGCGGCGGGGGGCCGGGCGGCGGCGGGCGCCTGGGCGGGGACAGCCCTGGCAGCCAGGCCCAGAAGGTCATCATCTGCCATCGGGGCACCCGTAAGTGCGTCCGCAGTCCAGCTCAGAGAGACGGGGAGGGGCACGGGAAGGTCCCGGAGGGCCTGGGTGCCTACTGACGGACGGGTAGACTGTCCGTGGGCACCGGCGACCTTGAACACGCGTTGGCGTTTCGCAGGTTGTTTCTGCCCCTGACCGCGGCTGGGAGGGCGTCCGTCCCCCACGGACTTGCAGCTCCCGGGATTTCGGGGAGGGGGCGCTGGGGGGGTGGAGGAAGAGGGTTCGTTCTAATGTCACCTAAGACGCCTGTTCTGTCGAGGCGCCCGGGGAGGGGGAGGATCCTAAAGGGCCTCTGGGAATCGAGTTGGACGTTCACGGTCTGTTTTCTCTTCTCACCTCCTCAGGGTCTCCCTCCCCCAGCGACCCGGATTATGGCCTCCCTCCCCTTGCAGGACACTCCCTTTCATGGACTGATGAAAAGCAACTCAAAGAACAAAATATTATCCGAACAGCTAAAGTGTGGACCCCAGAGGACCCCAGAAAACTCAACAGCAAATCTTCCTTCAGCAACATAGAAAACGAACCGCCCTTTGAGTTTGTGTCCTGAGAAGTCCCAGACCCTCCCGAGGATCTGATTATGTCTCTGTGCATATTGTACATGTAAATATCTATAATGTAATTTAAGAATCACATTTTTCTAATGGCAATCAACTGTTTGTTATTTATCTATTTATTATCCTGTCGAGTTAATGAAATAGACGATCTCTTTTTAAGTATATAATTTATATAATTTATCCTGATTTTCTAAAAAGTATGCAATAGCCTATGATTTCCCCCGGCACCTTCGGCAGAACTCTGCGTTGTTGGAAGAACTCTGGCCAGAAAACGTCATGCTAATTTATTGCCAGATATGGTTTATTTCTAAGCGATGTTAATAAATGCTATTTACACCTTTTTCTAAAAGTTTTTTGCTTAATACATGATGGGGGTAGCTATTTTTTTAAATAAAAGTCTGTAAAAGGTATCTGAACCAGACGTGCAAAATGTAGCTATCTAGTAAGAAACCACATTTTAGTTTGATGTATCTGAAAGTGGATGGGTACGGCTTCTCTGCCTTTTGGCTAAGATCAAGTGAAAATGGGTGGGTTAGGGGGTTAGGCCCCACGTCTCGAAGAGGGCCCTTCATCTCCATTCTCTGCCCTAAATAGTAACTTTGGCCTGTATTTTTATCCTGTCCTCCAAACACCCTGCAGAGGCAAATAAGTCATGGTGTATTTATTATTCCCATTTTTCAGAGGGAAAGCTAGGGCTCAGAGACGAATATTTGACTTATCCAAGTTCATCCCTACCCTCTCTAAGCATTGTGTTTGAGGTGAGTTGGTTGCAGTGGGAAGGGTTTCTGGGCTGGCCAAGGGAAGGGGCGAGGGGTCATCGTGCTTCCACGGACAGGCTGGAGAGAAAGGGCTACTCTTGAGCTTGCCTCATGGCCCATCCCTTCTGCAGGTTTCAGCATCAGGTATGCGGGGCTCAGAGTAGTCCTCTCAAAGGAGATGGGGTAGAGGACTGTGCTGAGGCCGGGAGACCCCTCGGATGCCTCCCAACAAAATCCAGGGTCCACTCGGTAAGGCAAGGAGCCCGGCCGCTGTTTCGCCACTTGTGCAACGGAGTTATTTTTAAAATTGACTTCGTTTTGTCTACAACAGAATCTCGCCTTCCTTGGCAAGCAGCCTGGGAAGAAGGCGAGTCTCGCGAGGAGGGAGCAGGGCCGCCCCCTAGCGAAGGGGAGAGGCGCGAGGGCGCGGCCCGGGGCGCTCCCCCGGGAAGCCCTGGAAACCCGGGCTGCCGCTGGTGTCCTACGAGGCTGCCCGGCTGTGGCCCCGGGGCCCCGCGCGCGCTGCCGTCGGGCCCCTTCTAGCTGAGTCACGGCCCCCCGCGCCGCGCAGGCCGGGCCAAGGCAAGAGGCCGCTCCGCCGCCCCGCGGCAGCGGTTTGGTTAGCCAAGGTGCAGTCGCGAAGCTCCCCCGGTACCCACGGCCCTGCCGCAGGACAATATGTCGGCAGCATGCTAATTGCTTTAACCTAGTTTCAGACCCACCGAGGGGTTCCTCGCGCGCCGCGGGTGCCATGGACCTCGTCCAAGTGCAATTAAAGCGAGGCCGCGAGCCCGACCCCGAAGCGCGGCCTGGCCAGACACGCGGAGATTCTGGGTCGAGAAGCTCCCAGGCGGCCCTTGGCCATGGACACTCTCACCCCTCTCGGCCTTCGCAGCTTCTCCCGGCCCTCCCCCCTGAAAGATGGAGATTTCACAATGGAGATAGAATTTGGGAAGGAGAGAAAATAATTCGATTTTGTCCTGTAATAGAGCCCCATTAAACATGAAAGTTGCTTTGGCACAAATGCTTCTATCAGGCATGTAATCTCATTATACTCATTAGAAAGTCAAATGTTAGGCAGACTTCAACTTAATTATAACTTATGTAAGTATTGTACCGTATTCTTCGCCTGTGTAGACCCGCGTTTCAACTGGGTTGGGTAATGTGGCACTCCGCAGTTAAAACACTACAATCATTGTGATGTGGCACCTTTTATTTTGCGTGCCACTTTTTTTTTTTTTTTTTTTGTGATTCAATGACTCAACACATCCTTTAGTGCGGTGCAGATGAAGCGGAAGAGCCGGGCTGAGCGTGTAAAACACCAGGGTCTCTATCTTGTCACTCTTCTGTCCTGACTTGGCAAGTCCCTTTAAACACAACCTTCAAAGAGACTGACAGCTTCTTTTTATTTACTCATAATCCATTCATTCTAGTGTAGCAATTCTTTAAAAAAAAAAAAAAAACTGCAGCCCTAAAAGCAGAACAAACGTATCATTTCAGAGTCTCCTTTGGCGTCAGAGAGGCCCGAGCTGCACTCAGTGCCGGAGCGGTTCTCCTTGTGGCTGGGCCAGGCTGGAGAGCCTCTGGCCTGGGGCAGCTCTGGCCAGGAAATACAGCCTGGCACCGGAAAGATCAGTGTGGGGGCAGTCTGAGTGACAGTATCCAGCCAGCCTAAGTCCACACGTTTCTTCCAACTTACAAAAAAAAAAAAAAAAAAGAAAGAAAGAAAGAAAAGAAAAAGAAAACGTTCTGTATGAAAATAATTGAATAAGCCAGGCTCCTGGATGGCTATGCAGACACTTTGCCGGGCCTTGATCTTCTGAACAGCCACCAGCCCCAGGTTGAATCCCAGCCTGGGACCACCAGGGGAAAGAGGTTCAAGTCCTCACTGGCTGCCTTGGTCCATTTAGCATAATAAAGAGGCTGCAAACCCAGAACCTGGTACATTTTTGGATCTCTACTGGCGAGCTGGCTAAGTCTTTGCCCAGTGGTCTAGACTGCGGTGCTAGGGACTGCCTTGGGAGGAGGGAGTACTGGAGAGGGTTGGCTGAAGTCTTCTGAGAAGAGAATTCAGGTGAGGTGCCCTCTCTTCCCCCAGCACCTTGCCCCCTCCCACCAAATATATATATTCAATGCCAGTCCATCCTGCTGGTCTCTGTCCTAGGTTGCACGGCGGCCACTGGGCCTCGGTGGCCTCAGAGTGCCAGGGGCCGTCCTCACTAGAAGTCCCTTCTGCTCATCCCTCTTTCTCCCCCACATTTCCAGTGGGCATTAGGGTCAGAGTTCTCATTGCCTTAAAAGATATTTCACATCACGAAAAGATGGCTTTCTCTTTTCAGAGGCAGGAAGCCTGAGGCATCATACTTCTCCCCTTCCGTTTCTCATCAGAAAATTCTTAGTTCTGACATGAGGTGGGGCAGGGTGGCTTCTGAGGGGAGGTCGAGGGGGACCAGCGGAGGAGAGGGGAGCCACTTCCCCATCCTGAGCGGGGTGGCCTCCGGGACGGAGCCCCCTTGTGGAGCTTCTTCCTTCCTTGTGGAGGAGACACCATAGCTTAGTTAAAAGCCCTCATAAAAAGTGGAATTCTGGAACCTGGAGGTCCTGTAAGACAGAAGAAGTAGGTGGGAAAGACAGCGAGTCTCCCACCCCCGGGGTGCGAGCAGAGCGCACAAAGAGCCTGGTGGGAACTCCTGTGAAATCGGCTGTGGGGGATTCCCAGGACTGCTCATCTGCCAGTAACCGGGATTAACGCCCCTCCACAGAGAGGGTGTGAAGCCTCTTAAATCCATAAACTCATCCCATTTCCATTAATGGGCCTTTGCGGTGGCACCGAGTACCAGCTGCGAGGTAGAACAAACACCAGTTGAGCACTCTGGCGAACCTCTCCCTGGGAAGAGCCCTCGCCCTCCCTCCCGCTGCCATTCCAAAGCCTCCTGCAGCCTGTGGGAATGGTCCTAAATAATTCCACAACCAATTGCGTTTTTGAGATCTGGAACCACTGGTAGGAAGCGATTCCCACGACGGGATGTGGGGTCTGGCCAACAGGTGTTCAGATTTGGCCCAGGGAGATGGGGAAACCCAGGGAGTGAGACGGGGCTGCCAGCAAGCAGGCTGCTCAGGGCCTCCCGGCTTTACAGGCCGTGGAAGCCGCAGACAATCGAAATGATATCTTTATTGCTAGGTTCATGTCCTGGGCTATAACATATCAATCCCTGTCGTGGTTTTCTAGGATGCACCTGGTATTTCAAACTTGTTCTTTTTGTGCTTCTGGGTCCTGGGCTGCAGCTGCCTAAAACAAGCAAAGAGAGAGGCCCTTACAATGTCTCCAAGACGTGTTGGCATGGTTTGCCTGTCTTTAATGTACCATTAACTATTGTCTTTACACAATATGGGAACTGTAAAGCATGGCATGTGTTATAATAAAACACATTTTCAATGATACACTTGGACTTGAGGCTGGGGTGCAGCAAACAAACAGGCCCAAATCTTGTTTTGTCTCCCTTGCTAAGCCTACTGGCAATTAAACTTAAGACCACTGTTTCCCCCCCTCCTGATCAGCCAATTAAATTTTATGTCTCCTAATTTTTCACATAGAAAAAAGTCTCTGTGCTGGCCCCTAAAGACATTGATTTTCTTGCTATCACCTGGCGCTCAGACCTTAGTTCCATTTATCAAGAAGGGAAACGTCAGGCCTTACATAAAGTGACTCTGTTACCATAAGGCTCTCACCATCCTGGCCTATTGTTTTCCCTTGTTAATAACTCATTACCAGGATTTAACAAATCAACCATTACATATGTTTTGTGTCTCCATATTTTGATCCGTACGATTAAGCAGATGTTACGATTGAAAATTGAAAAGTCCAAGGCTACTCTAGTCTGAAAGAAAGAGGGCAGCCTCAAACAACGAGCTAACAATGAGATTCAGAAGATCTTCAGAAAAACATTTACCACCAATAAACAGACTCCAACCTGCTCCATTTCAACCATTGTGTGCTTTGGGGGAATAATTAAGTTTAATAGGAATAGGTCTGGAGGGTTTTCAATGCCAAGACCACAGGTGCGGGGTGGCATGATGAATGATTTGCCTGATTTTTGCCAAGCTCAAGGGCTCTTCTCTTGGACTTTCAAGCAGATAGAAAATATTGTCATTTCTTTTAATTCACAGCATTACTTTCAAGCCGAACAAAGGCAGGGGCCGGGGGGAGGCGGGGGAAGGGCTCGGCTGTAATGAAGCGCCCCGGAGGCGGAGGTGCAGCCGAGGAGGCTGAGGCGGCGGCGGAGCGCGCTGCCGCGTTTGTGCGCAAGTGACTCTCCTGTGCCACACACAAAAGGCCTCCTTCTCCCCACCTTCTGCCGCCTTTCAGCCCTCGGGCCCCCGCCGAGCCGGCTCCCGGAACTCTGAGGGGCGCCTGGCCGCCTCCCCAGGGCAGCCCGGCCTTTGGGACGGCCGCCGCTGGCCAGGCAAACGTCGCCAAACTTTCCCGAAACTCGGCGGGCTGGGGAGGGACCCTGGCCGGAGGCGCGCATGCGCCCCGCCCGCTGCTCGGAGTTGCCAGGGTTCCGGAGAGCCGGGGTGGAGTCGAACGAGTGTCCCCGGAGGCCCGTCTGGCCCCTGCTCCCTGGGCAGTCGGGGCTCGGGTGCCGTCCGTCTTCCCTCGAGGCTGGAAGTGGCTGCCCGGCGCCGGGCTCTCCGCAGTTCGGCTATCTTTGCGCATGGAAGTCTCCAAGAGGGGCTCCAGGAAGCGGCGAGCAGAGAGGGGGGCGAACGGCCTGAAGGAGGGCAGGAGATAGGACACAAGGCTTCTTTGGGGAGGCCCGGAGTAACTACGCCCCCTGGCTGGGCGGGAAGCCCTCGGGCGGCCGCCTGCAGAGGGCCCCATGGCCCGGGGCGCAGGCCGTGGCGAGCCGGTTTCGCGTCTGGGCGGAGGCGCCAGCGCTCGTAGCTACAGTGGCGGGGACGCGGGTTTCTAGCCCGCCCCTACTCTGGGGCCCCTGGGGACCTAAACCTGCCTCTCGCGGGGGGGATCTTGGCCCTTGGCTGATCTCCGCAGCTTCACGCCAACCCCCTCCCTGGGGTTTCGGCACCTGTTCCAAATAACCTGTTGCGCCGACTTTGCTTTGGAAAGGCGCCGGCGTTCTGCTTGATGGTGGCGGGCCGTGGGGAGGCCCCCAGGCGCCAGAAGAGAGCTCGGGTTCCCTGCTAGTGAGAGGCAAAGCCTCCCCACGTCCGGTGGCCTGCGGTGTGTTTCACCTCGGCCAATGTCCCGGGAACCCAAGGCGTCCTGGGCACGCCCGCCTTCGGCCCACCCTGGGGACTTCTCACGTAGCTCTTGGTAATTTGGGAGGAAGGACTAGACAAAGATCCGGATTAGAGACTCACCTCCGGCTAATTAAATCCGCTCTTCTCCTCACCAACCCCCCACCCCCAAACCTTGCAGCCAGCTAGAAATCTTTAGCATCCCACCCCCACCTTCAAGAGCTCCTAGAGAAAGTTGGTTACTTTTGCACCACTGTCTCAGACGAACTGGCACTGGGAGCAATCGCACCCTGGAAGTGTTTTTTTTTTTTTTTTTTTTTTAATTATTTCTAGTTTTACGACATCTTTGCCGCGATCGCACAGAAGCCCCTTTGGCTCCTTTCTTGTTTGGACCGCCGAGCGTCCCTCAAATAGCTAGGTAACCAGCTTCAGAGTGAAAGCCTTTGAAATTGGATTCTGGTGATAAGGCTAGCTGGGAGATGTTTCTGGAAGGAGTTTTCTTATGAAATCCAGTTGGGTAAGCCTTGGAAAATGGATGACAGCAGTTTGTTGGCATCTGGATTTTCAAAAAGGCATGTGGACTTCCATCAGGGCAACTCAGAAAAATTTTACGTCCTGACATGCTAAACACAAATGAAATTTTTAAGAGCCACTTCAAAATGAGGGCCGCCTGGCTCTAACCCCACACCCAGTTCTGGTGCATAAAATTAAGTATTCGGATTTAAAAATCAGCATTCTGGCAATAGCCAACGTGGGTTGTCTTTAAGCACTTATTTGGAAGTTTTTCCATACTTTTGAAAACATACTTGATGCCTCATTTCTTCGATGGCTGCTCAATAGTCACCCGGAGAGGCTGGCTGAGCTGCCCCCTCCCCAGCTTTCCCCTTGCTTGCAACGCTTTCATCCAGGACTTGAATTGTGTTGTCAAAGTTTAGTAGACGAAAGAGGAGGGGGCATGAGAACGGGGGTGGGGGGTGTCTCGAAAAGTCTTGGAAATCGGTATATTTTGCAGGTGTAGAATGTGCCTAATAACCATGGCTAGTGCGCGCTCCCCAATGGCGAGGGTATGACAGGGACAGCTGGCTCAGTTTTCAGTGTGAAAACACCCCCTCGGTGGACCAAACACAACGACACTGACCTTTCTGCGGGGGGAACCAAGATGTGCCTTTGACTGAATTAGCCATAAAGACGTCTTGCTATGACTTTTGTTCCCCACGAAAGCAAAGAAATATTGCGTTTAATATGAGTGGTACTGTTCACAGCTTTTCCGTGCCCCTTTAAGAAATATTACAGTGCTGATTTACTGGCCCTCTTCTACTGCATTGGCCCCAAGGCCGAGGGTAGAGGGGTGGGGATGGGGTGGCCAGGACAGAGGAGGAAGGAGGTGGAGGCAGCCCTCTGAGCTGCCTGTTGCCTGTCTCCAAAGTTCTCTCTTTGCAGCGGCAAATTTATCAATCTTTTCATCTGACAATACTTAGAAATATATCATTGTCATCCAGAGTTGTTTGATAGATGATCTACAGGCACACCAGCCTTTTCCAAGGTCAAGTTGAAGATTCTTGTTTGCTGTTTAACTGGGTTGTTTAAAAACTCAGAACAATGCCTGCCTGTTAAATTTTCACTTGTTCTCATGGGGCATTCGAAAGCAAGTTTTCCTATTGACTGGGGTGGGGACGTTTCATCCTCTTGAGCTTCTGAATTCAGCAACCAGGGCTTGGCAATGAAATCAAGAGGAGAAGAAATGAGATTTAACCTTAGCTCTTGCAGACGCCGAAGAGATTAAGCCATCTTTCACATCTCCTCCAAGCGTATACTAATTTTTCTCTGCATGTCGTGGACTGGTTAGAGCCACACGCATCTCATTCAGCTTTCTGCCTTTATTCTAGTGGGAAGCTGCAAATACCCTTCCCTAAATAGTAGAAGCGCAAAAACCCTGTGGCCACTCTGGTCTTTGTCAGCACACAACCTGTTGCTCTAAGGACGCTTTAAAATAAAGTCAGCCACTAAATCGTCATGTTTTATGGACATATTTATTTATGTTTTTAATGGAAACACTGGCTTCACAGTTTCTTCTATATCTGCGATGATTGATTTTTTTTTATTCAGCCAACTTTTATTTACCTTGCAAAAATGTTCTGGACCAATGTGATAAATTACAGATATGCAAATTTCTTTGAATGGTGTTGTAAGTGTGTCTAGCTGGAGCTGAATAACTCCTTGCAAGTCAGTCTGTGCGCACTCAGGACCCCAGGGAGCTGATCAAAGCACCCATTCTCTTTCATCCCCAGTATTCTCCTCCAAACTATTTCGATACAATATGTTTCCATGATGCACTTAATGTGCTAGGGACATAGAACTCATTACAACCTAGCTAGTTCTGCCGACCTCTTTGTTCTGAGGCAGAAAGTCAAAGAAAAAAGGAAAAGCGTTGCCAGTTGCCAGCTTTCTGAAATGCTAAAGCATGCGTCATTTTTCACCAGGTCTCGTCTTGATATCCTCAAAAGACAAACTATGAAACCGGCCTCAGCCCTTTCTGGCATTAATTACACTGCTGTCCAGCCGATCTGTTTTTCCTATTATATGCATTTCTCAGCAGGGATTTTTTTTTTTTTTTTGCAAGACTAATGCAGCTGCAAGTTAAACTATGAATGCATTTTTATCGCTATGGAAAAAATAAGTGAAAAGACTGCAAAACATACAACTGAACTTTTTAAAGGCTTCTGGTGGATAACAGATTAGTATTGAACTTGGGAGGTTTTAGCAATTTATGTAAACCTGAAACTGACTAAGAGCCTCAGGCTTTTCCAATGCGCCCTCCACGTTCTTGGGGAGTATACTCCCTGTGCCATTTGAAATTCCGCTTTGGTACTAGGATATATCTGGAAGGTGAAACCCTTCAAGTTTCCTGTTAGATTTTTGAAATGAAACCGTCTGTGACGCACCCAAGGAGGAGGCTGCTTCCAAGGAATTTCTGTCCAGGCTAATAGTATAGAGAATATAAATTCTATTTCATTTCCCCCCGTTTCTCGTAGGGTTGATTGGTTGGTGGAAATGGCTGGCAGCCAGTTCTGGGAAAGATTCCAGACCTGACTCCGATTAACCCTCTCTGGTGAAACTCTGCTGGAAACCAACTCACCAGCAATTGCCATTAATCTACTTACTAATTAAGCCAATTCATTTCTAAAGGAGAAAAATTCCTTTCTTTAGCCAAACTGATGGGAGGAAATTTGAAAGAAGCGCCAAACTGTGTAACTGTAATTCAGCCAAGGACTGCTAAAACGAGGTGTTGATATATAGCAGCAGATTTAAAACAAGTTTCTAGGGCAACACTCCTTTGGAGACGGTGGCGTATAGTGCACAGTAGACGAAGCTCGAATAATGCTCTCCAGTGCCACGCCACCCCATGTACTTGCGCTGAACCTAACGCGTCTCTCTCGGGTTAAAGCTGGTGCCTTTTACGCACAAATAAATCGCCTCTCCAGCGTTGTGTCACACTGGAGTAGGTCGGCTTTATGTGACAGCTACCGTAAATGTATTTCTTGAGACTTAATAAATTGCTTTAGGAATGTGCCCTCCAGAGTCTGTGTTTCTGAAACCAGGGCTGCAGGCAGGGCCTAACTTGTAGTTAGGGGGACAGAAAAGACCCGGCTGGACAGGACGCACGTGGGAAAGCAAACTGGCCTTTCAGCCAACGGTACCTGACATTCTGGAAAGAACAATACCTGCGTGAATCTTGGCCCAGATACTTACCGGGAAGCAGAACTCCAAGGGGTTTCTCACTTACCAGAGAATTGTTTACAGCTTTTAAGAGAAGGCTAAGAGCCCAGGACCTACCTAACATAAGAGTGGACCGCGCTAGAGGAAGTTTAAAATCCCCTTGGACCAGGGGTTAAGGCTTCCCTTCATGGGGGTGAGTTGGTGGGCAAGGAGGCAGCAAATCAGTTTGCCTTTGTGTTGCAGAGACACACTAGATGGAGAAGAGAGGGAGTGGAAGTTTAGCGCCCCACACTTTTTAATTGAAGTCTGTCCCTCCCCACCCTAAGGCTTTGGGGCACACGGCTGAGCCCAGGAAAGCGCCCCCGGGGATTTGCAGCCCCTCGGAGTCCCTGTGTGTCACGCTGGCTCACCCAGCATGAGCAAGGAGCTTGGAAAGGTGCTCACAGTGGGCGCACGTCGAGAGAGTCTGCATCCTCGGGGGAGACGGAATGGCGATGTTAGAAACGCCAGGAGGTAGTATCACTTGTTCGGGAAGCAGGCCTTCCGCTGGGATTGGGGGGCCGCTCTGTGGTCCCCCTTGGTGCAGCCCAGGGCCGGGCCCCCTTACTCAGCAGCGTCCATATAGTTCACCGGGGTGTTCTGGGGTATCGAGGGCTTCTCCAAAGGCTCTTCCTCCGGCGTGTCTGACAACCTTCCTAAAAATGTGGCAAAACGAACAGACGTGAATTTTGTTTTACTTGCTGTACACAAACCACTTCCCACTCGTCATGCAGAGCTCTTTGCATGGTGCATAGTGGGTCCTCCCAGCTCTGGTCCCAGGTGGGGGCCCCTTCAGTGATCTGAAGGAGGGGGTGGGGGTGTGGGGGAAGGGGAGGTCAGGCGGTCAGGTGCTCCTTGGCCTTCAAAACAGCTTGTGTCAGCCAAGTTTTCCTCTGAGACAGTTTTCCTGCTGCCCTAGACTGTGGAAATGGTCTTAGGAGCCTGTGACCAAGGCCAGTAAATGACCTTCTGCTGAGGGTCCCTTTCCTAGAATTAGGAGCAGTTATAAGAGAATTTTAAAAGGCAGGGTTTGTCGTGTGCTTGGGCCCAAGGATCTAAGATTTAAACTTCCATTTGCATGTTCAGTCTTTCCTCCCTATGAAATAGAAACTCTGCCTGAGAAGGAAAGGAAATCCTATTGTCAGGGAGGGGTTCTGAAGTTGGGGAGAAGGGAGGTTTCCCCGCCCCCCACTGGGGCTGGGCTCTCTACTCGGTAGGGAGGGACGTTTACCTGGTGTGTAAATTGTGAGGAAAGCGTTGGGGGTCTGAGACAGGAAAGCCACAACATGGGATGTGATGTTCCCGCTTTGAAGGGGAACAAAGGCCCCCGAGCTAATCCCAGTGAAAGCCGGGAGCGTGGACAAGGCAACAAAGAATTGCAGCCTGTGGTCACCGGTAGGTGTCAATGTGGACACTTAGAGCCGGGGCAGTGGGAGAGGGGGACACAGAGACGGGCTGTCATTCCAGGGCTTAACATGAACAAAGATAAAAACGTGACAACCTCGCCTTTCAATGGTTGGGAGGTTCAAAGTGGAGTGCTAGGGAGTCTATCTGGGTCAAGTCTTTTCTGAAACAGGGCCTTTCCTTTTTTGAGTCAAGTATCAGCCGCGGAAATTCTGAGGCCCTTTTCCCAAGGTAACTTTTCGGAGGAAAAGTAGAATTCTTCAAAATAACCTCCAATTCCACCCACTTGCCTAAGGCGCAGAGATGGAACTTTCAAGATTCCTAGGGATGTATAGAAGGTGTTTTCTGCACCCCAGAGACGCAAGTGGCTGCGGTAAGCCTCTGTGAACTTGAACAGCCTACCTTAACCTTTTGGTTAAAGTTCTTATACTCTTTTATCACATTCAATGAAAAGAAATAACATTTCCTTTGCTGAAACTGGGCATACATGTAGATGAGTCTAGGGGTGCCATAATTCAGAAAGTATTCATCTGGCAAAGACATCTACCTGAAGGATACCACTGAAGGAGTAATGGACACCTGATAGAGTGAGTACACCCAGAGTTTCAGACTCACTATTGGAAATCAGCAGACAAGACATTGGCCAACAAACGGATCTCCTCTATAACTTGGGAAAGGTAATCAGGAACCTTCCGCTAATGCAAAGACTATCTCGGGAGAATTAATAAATGGAACTGACAACGAATGACATTTATCCTAAGAGCTCAGAAACGCTGTTTTCTTTAAAAGCTGCCATCAAAACCGAAAGACACATTTAAAAATCATAATGGAATAAAATTGTGATTTTCGTCAGTTGGAATAAGTCTCCTAAATAATCAAAAAAAGGGATGTAAATATCCTTAAAAGACTAATGACATTTCACAGGTAATGCAATTTAGAAAGAAACACTTCCATGTTTTCTTTTCCAACAATGTGCATTTTTGTAAACTGCTATAAATTGCAATTCAAAAGCACTGATCTCGCCATCCCCAATCATTTTTTATACTGATCAAATGAATGCAGATACTCCCATTTGGGAGGGGCGACATGACATTTCGCTTGGCAGTTCTAAACAGGTCACAGACCTTTCACAGACCCTAAGGCAGTGGGAGGGAGCTCTTTACTAAACCGTGTAACCAAATCAAACCAATGGTTACCCCTTTTCAAAACCATTGGAATGGTGTGCACAATGCTATTCACATAGCAGCACAGAAACTGAAAGGATGGTCATCCAATGGAAATTTCTTTCCTTTTGTTTAAACTTGCAGAGCTCAAAAAAGTCATACTTTGAAGGAAAACAATGACATTTACTATGATAAAAATCATAGGCAATACACATGCATGCTTATCGGCATCACGCGGCATAGCTGTAGACACCCATTGGTATGTATACATATGCACATGTATGTATGTATATGTATGTATATTTATTGGAGATGTTGCTTTGTTTGAAACCTTGGGCACAAAGACACAACATGGCTGCCCTGGAGATGACCTATTGCTTTCAAGTTGCTTGAACACATCAGAATTTCCATTGTTAAGGTTGATTAATTGAAACTGATAAGTTACCATGAATAAAGATTGTTTTTCTGTTTA
Organism: Martes martes; assembly: GCF_963455335.1. Classification (NCBI taxonomy): domain Eukaryota; kingdom Metazoa; phylum Chordata; class Mammalia; order Carnivora; family Mustelidae; genus Martes; species Martes martes. The sequence continues at coordinate 125,767,306 of NC_137895.1, forward strand.
ATGTGGTGGGCCTGATTTGGTAAATGCCTCATTCATGTAGCTTTGCAGTGCAGCATATGGGCAAGAGTCATTCAGTATCACAAACATATACAATTTCTTATGCTTGTATGGGCACAGCCAAAAGGCCTTCTTATTTTAATGACAAAGTTTCAATGAAAAATTCCATTTAAAGAGTCACTAGTAACGTGAAGTGTGATTTTGTTATTTATACTCAGAGTTTCTATCTTTGAGTTGCTATGAGGACTTTTTAAAATGTACTATTTAAATACAGTAAAAAAAATGTGCATGTCCAACTTATACCGTAAGTCATTGAGAACACAGCAGAATTTATCTTAAATTTAGCAGGTATATGAAGAGACATTATTTTATTACCTGATGCCACCTGTGTGCCATACGTCGATAAAGTTACCATAAATGTTTCATTGCGATGTCCCCAACAGTCACTCCCCCCGCCCCAGTTTACAACAAAATGCAAAGGAGGTTGGTAAATAACAGGCCAGCTTCCTGACATCTTTTTTTATCTTAATGAATACAATCAGGAGACGATATTTAAGAAACATTTAGGGATATCACATGAGATACCCATGGATTTATTAAGTTTTCCACAGTTTAATTACTGTTCTTAAAAGCTGGAGTCACTTTTTAAAGCGTAAAGCCAAATAAAGACGCCAGGTAAGCTTTCTAATTCTTTCATAATGATGTTGCACAGAGACGTTTCTTCCTCTTTCTCATTTAGGCCACTCATGTAATTACCAGGAGAGAACACACAAAAAAATATGAAAGACATGCAAATAAGCTAAACGAATGACTGTATCAAACCATCAAAGAGATAGTTACCATATTCAGCTTTTAATGTCTTATCAAATAAATTCTCTGGTCATTCATGTCCATGAAACAGTTCAAGTTCACCCAACATTTCTCAATTAGATTAGATGGGTAATCTCAGTTCAGCTCTTTTGGAGAGTAATCAACCACATTGGTCACAGTTGACCACCGCTAGTATGTGTTTCATAAAGGACTGGATGTCCATTGGAAAGCTAATCAGTGCACCGTCCCTTGTAAAATTCCCTCCTGCATTTGGAAGTGATAATCTGTATCTAATTTTTAAAGAAAAATTTACTCTCCTTTCACTCTTTGGAGGCCAATTTCTTTTCTGGACCTGAATAGAGATCATTGGTGCAACAGTACCAAATAGCTTTGGTATGTGTATAACAAAAACCCACCTCTTTGTAGAACATAACAAATTATGCAATGTTCACAGATGCGCTGGCCATTGTGCCTTTTGTGAGAAAATGAAGACCCAACTCTGTTCCCCACCCCCCTCTTTATGAAAGACTAGGCTGCCCACGCAATCTGTCCTAATCCTAGAGAAAAATAAATACTTGTAATAGGGCAGCTTTAGGCAGTTATTTTTAAAGTGGTTTTCATTTGGACTTTTGGTCTATGTAATTTGCACAAGTAGGAATCTGAGGTTCCAAACAGCTATTTATTCCAACGAATGGGCGACACAGCTGGGAGCCTAAGGATGAAAATGTTAACTGTTTTTCTCTCCCACCTCCGGAGTTTGGGTCTTTTGTGGAAATGCCGTTTTTACACAATTTCCTGCTTAAATTTATAGGTCACCAAGGAAATTTAGTAAATCTTCAATGATAGTTTTTAAATCTACACATTAAAAAGATTTTACATCTTGGGTCTGTATTTTGGCTTTGGGTTATCCTTTCCCCCCAGAATTTTTGGGCTGTAATTGACAGATGGCACCATGTAAGTTTATGGTGGATGGCATAGGGACTTGACTTAGATATATTGTAAAACGAGTACCGCAGTAAATTTAGCTAACATCCATCACCTCGTAGAGACTTTTTTTTCCAAAGTTCTCCTTGTGATGAGAACTTTTAAGATCTACTCTCTTAACAGCTTTCAAATATAGGGCACAGTGGTGTTAACTGCGGTCATTCTGTTCATTACATCCCCAGTGGTTTTTTATCTCGTAACTGTAGTTTGTGTCTTTTGATCAATTTCCTCCAAGCCTTACTCCACCTTTTGCTGGGGGAAGCTATAAATAGAAAATTTTGAGTAACGAGGTAGCAATTCCTGTGATGTGCTGAGGAGTGCAGAGAGGTGTTCTCAGGCCCAGCCTACCTAGCCTAGCAGCCTTAACTCCTGGTATTTCTTTTATTGTATGTCCTAGTCTTTAAATGTCAGTCTTAGAGTACAAATTCCAGACACTAAGGAGACTCTGCATTCTGAGTGCCTAGCCCAGGGCTTTGCTTATGGTGGGTGTTCATAACATCTGTGCAGTGGATTAATGAATGGAGCGTCAAAGAGAAGGTGAAAACCGGAAAGGTAAGCAGTGCGGCTCCCTCTGTGTCCATGGCCTTTGCCATGGTCTTTGCAGTTCCCCGACATTGACTCTGGTCTTTGTCATCCCATTTGCTTTGACTAGTGGGACAGGAGCAACTATGGTGCCAAGAGAGACTTAAATAGCCCCGTGCGTTGGAACTTGCTCTCTTTTGCTGCTCTTGAGAACCCAAGACCGCCATGATCACAAGACTGGGTTTGCTTGTTCAGTGATGACAAATGCAAGATCTGGTTATCCTTACCCTGTTGCCCCAGCAGAGAGCCAGCACGAGGCCATCGACGGCCAACTAGCCATGGAGCATGAGTGCAGCAAGACCAGGCAAAAGACCTGTCACCTAGGTGAAGGCACAGAGGCATGGAATAGCATGAAATAGGAGGGAACAGCAAGTTGTTTGTTGTGACTAGATTATAGAGCCCAAGTAGGGGAGAGGCAGCTATTATAAAAGGTCTTATACACTACACTGAAAAACCTGATTTAATCTTGAAAACCCTAGATATCTACTGAAGGATTAAGCAGGGGAAAACAAAGTGGGCAAAAGTGAACCAAAAATAAAATCTTTAGTGACTCCAACACGTAATACTCAGAGCATGGGCAGAACTGGGTAACCAGGAGAGGCTGAGAAGGATGCTCTGGGAAGTAGGAGAAGAATGAGAAGAGGTTGGTGACTTGGAGATCAAAAGGAGAGCATCTTAAGAATTATGGGAGGCTCATTAGTAACAACACGCTGTCTGTGTGTGCGCGGGGGTACAGTCAAGTGAGAGGAGTGGAAACCATTTTCGCATTTGAATGATTCTGAGGACCTGGGTAAGAGCTGTGTCAGTGATACATGAAGCCAGAAGACAAGGGGAGTGACCTGGAGAAGGAGAGAAAAGGACAGAGAAGGGGAGAGAGCAGGTTCTCATTGCGCCCTGGAAGATAATGGTTGAGGTAGAGGACCAGAAGGCGCTTGCTTGAAGAGGCAACAGTAAGAAAAGGAGGTATGAACAGGTTTATAGGAAGAGGGCACCGGGATTCGATGGGATCCATTAGTCTGAGGACAAATTGGGATTCTGTGAGTTAGTAACTGAAGTTCTTAACAGTAGAAGTCTGAGCGGTATCAATTTCAGATTAACTTCTGTTACACATTCCTGGGGCGCCTGGGTGGCTCAGTGGGTTAAAGCCTCTGCCTTCGGCTCAGGTCATGATCCCAGGGTCCTGGGATGGAGCTCCAAATCGGGCTCTCTGCTCAGCGGGGAGCCTGCTTCCCTTCCTCTCTCTCTCTCCCCTTGCCTCTCTGCCTACTTGTGATCTCTCTCTGTCAAATAAATAAATAAAATCTTTTAAAAAAATAAAAAATAAAAAATAAACTTCTATTACACATTCCTTGATCACTTACTGATGGCCAGGAAAGTGTCAGGCGAATTGATATACAATTATACACAGGTCTTTTCACATTCGATTCCTTAATACTAGGATGTACTTAGAAGCTTGGAAGAAGTAACTTTTTAATCAATCAAGAGGAAATGTCTCCTTGATGGTCAAAATTAATAGGAGAACACGTAAAGTAAAGTGGAAACATAAGGCCAATGAACTCATTTGGGATAGTAACTGTCCGTCTATTTATTGTGGACATCATGGAAGTTATTAAGTTGTCCTTCTGTGTTAGCTTCCTACAGCTGCCATGACAAAGTAACGTAAAGTGGGATTTAATGCAATTCCTACCAAAATACCAATAGGATTTTTCATAGAACTAGAACACACTTCTAAACATTTTTTAAGCTTTTATTTATTTAGTTGTCAGAGAGAATGAGCAAGCACAAGCAGAGGGAGTGGCAGTCAGAGGGAGAAGCAGACTCCCCCCCCCGAGCAAGGAACTCTATGTGGGATTCAGTCCCAGGACCCTGGGATTGTGACCCGAGCCGAAGGCAGATGCTTAACTGACTGAGCCACCCAGGTATTCCCAAACAATTCTAAAATTTACAGGGAACCACAAAAGACCTCAAATGGCCAAAGTAATCTTGAAAAAGAAAAAGAAAACTGGAGGTATCATAATTTCAGATTTTTAAGTTATATTACATAATGGTAGTAATTAAAACTGTATGATGCTGGCATAAAAATAGACACAGAGATCAATGGAACAGAACAGGAAACCCAGAAATAAATCCACAACTATATAATCAATTAATCTTCAACAAAGCAGGAAAGGCTATTCAGTGGGAAAAAGACTCTTCAACAAATGGTGTTGGGAAAACTGGACAACCACATGCAAAAGAATGAAACGGGGCCACTTTCTTTCACCGTACACAAGAAGAAGCTTAAAATAGGATTAAAGACCTAAATGTGAGACCTGAAACCATAAAAATCCTAGAAAAGAGCACAGGCAATAATTTCTGTGACATTGGCCATAGCAACATCTTTCTAGATACGCCTCCTAAGGCAAAGGAAACACAAGCAAAAATAAACTATTGGGGCTACAGCAAAATAGAAAGTCTCTTCCCAGCACAGGAAACAATCAAGAAAACTAAAAGGCAACCTCAGGAATGGGGGAAGATATTTGCAAATGACACATCTAATAAAGGGTTAGTAGCCAAAATACATAAAGACCTAATACAACACAACATCCAAAAAAAAAAAAAAAAACCACAATAAAAAAATGGGCAGAAGACACGAACAGACATTTCTCCAAAGACTACAGATGGCTCACAAACACATGAAAAGATGTTCAACTTAACTGATTATCAGGGAGATGTAAATCAAAACTACAACGACATATCACCTCACACCTGTCAAAATGGCTAAAATTAACAATACAAGAAACAACAGGCGGTGGCAAGGATGTGGAGAAAGGGGAACTCTCTCTCCTACTCTCTTGGTGGAAATGCAGACAGGTGCAGCCACTGGGGAAAACAGTATAGAGTTTCCTCAAAAGTTAAAAAATAGAACTACCATACGATCCAGTAACTGCACTACTGCGTGTTTATCCCAGAAATACAAAAGCACAAATTCAAAAGGATACTGGCACCCCTATGTTTATTGCAGCGTTATTTACAATAAGCAAACAGTGGCAGCAGCCCAAGTGTCACTGACTGATGAACGGATAAAGAAGAGGTGGTATGTGTATAATGGAATATTACTGAGCCATCAAAAGAATGAAATCTTGCCATCTGCAACAACGTGGTTGGAGCTAGAGAATAAAATGTTAAGTGAAATTAGTCAAAGACAAATAGCATATGATCTCACTCATCTGTGGAGTTTTTTTTTTTAAACCGGTTTTTAAATGTAAGCTCTCCATCCAATGTGGGGCCCAAACTCATGATGTAAGATCAAGAGTCACAGGCTCTATATTCTGAGCCAGCAAGATGCCCCTCATATTTAAGAAAGAAAACAAAGGAGCAAAGGGAGGGAAAAAAAAGACAAACCAAGAAACAGACTCTTAAATATACAGAATAAACTGATGGTTACCAGAGGGGAGGTGGGGGGCAGATAGGTGAAATAGGGGATAGGGTTTACTTCCTTTTATTTTTATTTATTTACTTGAGAGAGAGAGAGAGAGAGAGAGAAAGGAAGAAAGAAAATGAGCCTGGAAAGCAAAATTCCAAAACACACAAAGGAGCAGAGTGCTTGTAAAGACAACAGCAAGATAAGCTATGAGAACATGAATTCACTCCAGGTAAATTTTAGTTGATAAAAACAGTCTGACCAAAACATTGAAATATGTGTGTGTACCAAAGAAATAATTGATAGTGTACATTAAAAAAACAAATTGTGACACAAAACAGGCCAGAATAAAATAAGAACCAGTGGCTCTGAAAAAGAATCAATTTAAAAAGTCACGAAAATAAGACACTAAAACGTGGGACAAATTGGGCACAAAACTAGAAGAGAAAATTAGCAAATTATAAGGGTAGTATTAAGGAATCCATTCATATGCACAATAGAGAAATAAATGTAAAAGTTAGAAAGTTAGTTAGTTTAGATTAGATCCATAAAGAAGAGATAGGTGCTTTCAAAGAAAATAATGTAGAGACAGTAGCTGAGAAATGTCTAGACATAAAGAAAGATACAAACCATCAGGTCCAGATTGTACTCTGAATACCGGTAAGCCATTTGCAACGACATAGATGGAACTAGAGGGTATTATGCTAAGTGAAGTAAGTCAGTCAGAGAAAGACAATTATCATACAATCTCACTGATACGTGGAATTTAAGAAACAAGGCAGAGGATCACAGAGGAAGAGGGGAAAAAATGAAACAAGAGGAAACCAGAGAGGGAGACAAACCATAAGAGACTCTTAACCATGGGAAACAAACTGAGGGCTGCTGGAGGGGAGAGAGGTGGTGGGATGGGGTAACGGGGTGATGGGAAGGGTATATGTTGTGGTGAGCACTGGGTATTAGAGAAGACTGACAAATCACAGACCTGTATCCCTGAAACAAGTAATACATTATATGTTAATTTAAAAAAAGAGGGAAAAATAAATAAATACACCATTCAGTACACTGTAGTAAAACTAAAGACTATCAAGAATAAAGACTAAACTTTAAAAGCTACCATAAAAAGGGCACCTGGGTGGCGCAGTGAGTTAAGTTTCCAACTCTTGGTATCAGCTCAGGTCATGATCTCAGGGTTGTAAGATCGAGCCCCACGTCAGGCTCTGCAGTCAGTGCAGAGTCCGCTTCATCTTCTCTCCCTCTCCTTTGCCCCTTCCCCACTCTCTCCTTCTCTCTCTAAAATAAATAAATAAATCTTTAAAAGTAAATAAATAAGGACACCTGATTGACTCAGTTGGTTAAGCATCTGCCTTCAACTCAGGTCACGATCCCGGGGTCCTGAGATGAAACCCGGTGTCGGGTCCCTGGCACCATGGGGAACCTGCTTCTCCCCCTCCTTCTGACTGCTGCTCCCCCTGCTTGTGCTCTCTCTCTCTCACTGTCAAATAAATAAGTAAAGTCTTTAAAAATAAATAAACAGATGCTGCCAGGAAGAAAACATAAAATGATCACAAATGATTGACAAATTGAAAAGAGACTTCACATCACCCTGAGTAGAGATTCAAAGGCAATGGTATAAATAACAAAATGTGAAGGAAGAAATAATTGTCAACTTGGAATTTCATATCTCACTCAACTATCATCAAGAGTGAGGTGAAAATTTAGGAAAACAGAATTTATCAACAATAGGGCTTCACTAAAGAAATTATTGAAATAATAATAATTTTTAACATACATACACAAAAGTATATACATATACATAAATATACACACTAAAATAAAAGAAATAGAGCTTATAATTTTTTGGACATCAACCACAGAAATATTTTTCTAGATATGTCTCTTAAGGCAAGCGAAACCAGAGCAAAAATAAACTTTGGGGACTACACCAAATATAAAATCTTTTGCATAGCAAGGGAAACTAGCAATGAAAACAAAGGCAACCTACTGAATGAGAGAAGATATTTGCAAATGATATATCCAATTAGGGGTTAATATCCAAAATACATGAAGCACTTATACAATCCAACACTAAAAAATAATCTGATTTGGGGCTCCTGGATGGCTCAGTGGGTTAAGCCTCTGCCTTCGGCTCAGGTCATGATCCCAGGGTCCTGGGATCGAGCCCCGCATCGGGCTCTCTGCTCAGCAGGGAGCCTGCTTCCTCCTCTCTCTCTGCCTGCCTCTCTGCCTACTTGTGATCTCCATATGTCAAATAAACAAGTAAAGTCTTTAAAAAAAATAATAATCTGATTAAAAATAGGCAAAGAAACTGAATACACATTTTTCCAAAGAAAACATACAGATGGCCAACTGATGAATGAAAATACATTCAACATCACTAATCTTCAGGGCAATGCAAATCAAAACCACAGTGAGATATCATCTCACACATGTCAGCATGGCTAAAATCAAAGTGACTAGAAATAAATATTGGTGAGGATGTGTAGAAAAAGGAACCTTGTGCACAGTTGGCAGAAATTGTTGGTTCCTCAAAATATTACAAATGGAACTACCATATGATCTAGTAAATCCATTACCAGGTTTTTACTAAAAAAAAAATGAAAAGACTAATTAAAAAAGATATATGCACCCATTTATTGCAGCATTATTTATAATTCCCAAGATATTGAAGCAACCCAAGTGTCTATTGATAGGTGAATGGATAAAGATGTGGTATACAGGGGCACCTGGGTGGCTCAGTCATTAAGCACCTGCCTTGGGCTCAGGTCATGATCCTGGAGTCCAGGGACTGAGCCCTAGTATCAGGCTCCCTGCTCATTAGGAAGCCGGCTTCTCCCTCTCCCACTGCCTCTGCTTGTGCTCCCTCTCTTGCTGTCTCTCTGTCAGATAAATAAATAAAACCTTTTAAAAAATGTGGTATATATATATATATATATATATATATGCTGGAATATCTCTCAATCATAAAAAAGAATGAGATCTTTCCATTTGTGACAACATGGATGGAGCTAGAAGGCATTTTGCTAAGTGAAATAAGGCAGAGAAAGATAAATAATATGATTTCATTTACATATGGAATCTGAAAATCAAATTAAGGAAGAAACAGGAAAAAAGCGAATCATACCTAGAAATACAGAGAACAAAACTGATGGTTGCCAGAGGGGAGGGAGATGGGGAAATGGACAAAATGAGTAAAGGGAAGTGAGAGAACCAGGCTTCCAGTTATGGAAAGAATAAGTCACAGAGATAAAAAGTACAGCATAGAGAATATAGTTAATGATATTGTAATAGTGACACTTCAGAATTTGTCCTACGAAGCGAGAAACAAGAGGAGAGTACCACCGACTGCTCTATTCAATATCATAGTGACAATCCTAGCCAGTGCAATAAGAAAAGAAAAAAAAGCGGTATATAGATTAGAAGACAGAGGTTTTTAAAATTGTAGATGATGTGATTATCTAAGTGATGAGACTTTCACACAAGCTATTAGGATCATAGAGTTCAGCAAATTTGTTGGAAACAAGATGAAAATACAGAATCCCATACTCAACAGTGATAAACATTTAGATGCAGCATTCCAAATCACAAGGTTAGGGAGGCAGATGGTGGTGATAGGGTAATCTGCTATTCTGTTGCAACAAAAAAGCTGGGCTCCAAAATCATTCCATCTACAAAAATAAATTCTGCTGCTTTGAAGCACCCAAGTATAAAAATCAAATTGGTAATATTTTTATTTTATTTTTTATACTTTCTTTTTATTATGCTATGTTAGCCACCATACATCATTAGTTTTTGATGTAGAGTTCCATGATTCATTGTTTGTTTATAACACCCAGTGCTCCATGCAATACGTGCCCTTCTTACTACCCATCACCAGGATCACCCATCCCCCCACCCCTCCCCTCTAAAACCCTCAGTTTGATTCCCAGAGTCCATAGTCTCTGGTCCAGAGTCCAGAGTCCATGGTTTGTCTCCCTCTCTGATTCCCCCCTTTCATTTTCTCCTTCCTTCTCTTAATGTCCTCCATGCAATTCCTCAAGTTCCACAAATAAGTGAAACCATATGATAATTGTCTTTCTCTGTTTGACTTATTTCACTCAGCATAATCTCCTCCAGTTCCACCCATGTTGATACAAATGTTGGGTACTTATCCTTTCTGATGGCTAAATAATATATTTTTTAAAAGATTTTATTTATTTGACAGAAAAAGACAGCAAGAGAGGGAACACAGCAAATACGGCAGGGGGAGTGGAAGAGGGAGAAGCAGGCTTCCCACCGAGCAGGGAGCCCGATGCGGAGCTCGATCCCAGGACCCTGGGATCATGACCTGAGCCAAAGACAGACGCTTAACAACTGAGCCTCCCAGGCACCCTGGCTGAGTAATATTTCATTGTATATATGGACATCTTCTTGATCCATTTGTCTCTTAAAGGCATCTTGGCTCCTTCCACAGTTTGGGTATCGTGGACATTGCTGCTATCAACACTGGGGTACATAGGGCCCCTCTTTTCACTACATCTGTATCTTTGGGGTAAATACCCCCACAGAAAACAAATAATCAAGTCAAAAAATGGGCAGAAGACATGAACAGACACTTCTGTGAAGAAGACATAGAAATGGCTAACAGACACATGAAAAAATTTGTAATGTTTTTAGAAAACAATGTAGGGTTAGCTTTATAAATTGAAAGTAAGAAAAATTTTCTAAAATAGACAATAAAGAACAATTCATAAATTAAAAGACTGAAAAATAAAACCAAGTAAAACGTAAAAAACTTTGGTTCGACAATAGACATCGAAAACAAAGTTGAAAGACACGCTACAGACAGTGACAAGATATTTGTGAAACACGTAACTGACAAAGGGCTAATATTCTGAATTTATAAAGACTCCTACTAATCAATCAAAAAGGGAAAAACCACAAAATAATATAAAAATGGTCAACCACTAAAAACAAGCAATTCACAGAAGAGGAAGCCAAAATGGTCAATACACACACAAAAAATTATTCTCAATGGTTATCAGGGAATTTCAAATTAAAAAATGGGAGATAACTTCACACCCATTAGATCAGCAAAAATTAAAAAGTATGGGAACCTCAAGTGTTAGTAAGAACATGAGACAATGCAAACCCATAAACTATTTGTAGGAATCTAAATTAACATAACTGCTTAGTAGCATAGTTTGACAGCATCTAGTAAAGTTAAAGAGGCATATACTCTTCAATTCAGCAATTCCATTTCTAGGAATTTACTTGAGTGAAACTCTCCCTGTTATGACTATGAGAATGTATAGGAATGTTTATAGCAGTGGTGTTTACAATGGCAACAAGTTGAAAATCTTCTAAATTCCCATCTGTAGGAAAACGAATATATTGTAGGATAGCATACAATGGAATATATTAAAAATGGGTAAAATAAATGAACTCAATATAGCAAAGTACTGTAATTAGATTTTAAAAACCTAACATTCATGAGGAAAAAAGAATCTATACATTCTACTATCATTTATATAATCCTTGCAAACATGCCAAATGACATTATATGTGTGTGTGTGCGCGTGTGCGCACATGCAGAAATATAAAATTTACAAAATCAGGGCAGTGGTTATATCTGGGGAGAGAGGAAAGAGGGAGGGGAATGGTTACCAGGGAGTTTCAACTTAATCTTCATTGTTTTATTTCTTTTATGAATCAAGCATGGCAAAATCTAACAGAGCCATGTGTAATGTAATTTTATGTTTTCTATCTCTGTAATATTTGAAATATTATAAAGTAAAACTTAAAATAGTTTCTACATTAGATATGTCTTTGAAGAAATTAAGGCTTTCCTCAAAAGGCCATTAAGGCTTTCCTTCGTTCTTACTGATGGGGAAACAAAAATAAAATTATCATTTTTTTGGTCACCTCTCGCTTACATTGTGTGGAAACTAATAGCAGACAACACTCTTCTCCTTATGACCTACTTTTTTCTATGTGCTTGTTTCTTTTAAGATGAGAAAACTGCATGAAAGAAGTCGTCCTAACCAGGAATGTAATTAGCTGAGGACTGGAGTCCACTGGTCTTTCTTTTCTTTCTTTTTAAGATTTTATTTATTCATTTGAGAGAGAGACAGCCAGCACTGACAGAGCATGAGCCAGGAGGAGGGGCTGTGGGTGAGGGAGAAGCAGACTTCCTGCTGAGCAGGGAGCCCTCTATGGGGCTCAATCCCAGGACCCTGGGATCAACAGATGCTCAACCAACAGTGCCCCTCCCTGATATTGCTATACAGTGATGCAAATACTCACCTTTCTAATATTATTTATTTCCTCAGTTTCCAAACTTGGGGTTCCTCCATTTGAAAGTAATATTCGTGTGGTATCTTTCTCACTCAAAGATGTCATTTGTAGCTCAGTAAGGGTGTACCTGATAGGCCCACAAATTTGCATGAATCTATACACAATAAGTTGTAACCTTTCATGATTTCCTTTTTTTTTTTTTAAAGATTTTATTTATTTATTAGATCACAAGTAGGCAGAGAGGCAGGCAGAGAGAGAGGAGAAAGCAGGCTCTCCACGGAGCAGAGAGCCCGATGCGGGGCTCGATCCCAGGACCCTGGGATCATGACCTGAGCCGAAGGCAGAGGCTTTAACCCACTGAGCCACCCAGGCGCCCCCCTTTCATGATATCTTAACAGAACCATTCCTAAATTTAAAAATTAATACCCACCGTCTCGGTACTAATGAAACCCTTTCTCAGTATTTTGTTATCATCATAACGGTTTGTATGGTTTATCAGACCCCTTAACTAACAGGGCAGCAACCGGGCAGCTAAGGTATGGGACGAAATTAGTGGTCAGGGGTTCCCGAGAGGCTGCTGGCCTCCTCCCGTGGTCCAACACGTGAATAACAATGGACACCAGAAACCGGACTTGTCTCTTTACGCTTTGAAGAGCTCTCAATACCAGTCTGGGGCACAATTAGGAATGTGTTTAGTGGCATTTATTAAATGAAACATTGCCCACAAATACTTAAAAGTAGCACTAGACCAAATTAATACAAGACAGTCCTGATGTCAAATTAAGAAAGTACTTTTTAAAATATGTATATGTCTTAACCCTCTTTTCGGCTCCATTTTTACGATCTTACAAATTCAAAATAATTTGCCTGCTTACTTGTTTCAGAGACTAATACTGTGTGTTCAAAGGATAGATTACTTTTCATTTTCCTTTTGCACGTTTTTCAATCCTCTCTGACCGACCGAAAGAGTCTCAGTTAGATAGAGAACCTCTGATTTTTGTGATTAATTCTCTAACCCAACTGGTCATCTTGACTCTTTTCTATGTTACTGAAAATTCGCGGTATTTGGAAAGGTGTTTTAAGGGATACGCTGCTGATACCCTAGGCCTTCATTACCATCTAATATCCTAAATCTCATGGCTTGAGGAGAAAATATCTCTAGAATATAGGTATAAAGAGCAAGAAAATTTCCTAAGGATAGGTAGTTGAGAATCAGCCCAAATCTCAAAGACGAGGATGCCATGCAGTAACTTAGAGATACACCATTTGAATAATAGGTAATTGGTGACAATAGGGAAATAGTAGAGAAATTGGGAGCAGTGATATTATCAACACTTACAGATTCCTTAATATATTATGTTTAGTAAATCAGCTTAGTCCTGGTACTTAACTCATATTTATGGATTAATTCTTTCTTTTAACATTTTTAATAGTGATCAATTACATGCTAAATGATGTTATCATTTAAGCATATATGCAGTGTATGTAATAATATTATAAAATACACATTTGAATATGAATTTGAAAAACATCACTAAATTACATTAATTACAGTATAAATCTAGAAATGACATATAAAATGATGCTAACCCTATGCCTGAGATTTCTTCTGCATTTTATCTTTTATCTAAGTTCCAATTTCTTATGTGTTTTTTAAAATTATTTTTGTGTTAGAAACAGGGGCCACTGAACTCCACTCTCAATACTTACGTTTACAAGTTGGTGGGAAACACATGTAGAAAAAAATTACTTTTCAAGTCCAGAGCTTCAAAGGGTGCAAAGAAAGGTTTTTGACTTATTTCAAATATGTTCCGATTGCTCCACTATTTTTAAAAGCCTTTACAAATCACCTGTTCAATGTTTCTTCCCCCAACAGCTCAGAGAATGAACAAAACAATGTAATCTAGGCTTAAATTTGGGTTTCTCCTGCTCTTCAGATACTTATGTTTGAGCTTTCTCTTACTGACAAGCTACTTAAAGGGTCAGTGTTACTTTGAGGTTTTATCTATGAGGTTTCTGTCTTTGCGGCTCATTAAGAACATTTCCAAAGATTACAATGTCAATAGCACCTAATTACTGGACTGTGAGAAAGGTCTTCTTGAGTACATAAAATCCGTGTCAGTGCCCCGCACACAATGGGCAGCTCAGATCCCCAATTTTATCACAGTTAAGTAGCAAACAAATTAATAATGTTACCTGGGCTCTCTCGGGATCATTACTACTGCGTCAAAACTGCTTTGAAATTTTGCAGATAGTATCATACCTCATTTTTTATTCCCTTATATTAACAAGGATATATTTATCTCTCTCTCTCTTCTTAGCTATTTATCTCTTTTTCCACATTGCATGAGTGACTCCTTGTTGTTCTCTTTTGAAATTCTTGGATTCAAGCTTGAAATAACAAAAAGTCATTTTTAATCTGCTTAGAAAAGATGTAGCCCCCGATAGGACATTGTTTGAAGACTCTATTTTACCTTTTATTTCACTGTTTTCAAAATACCTATTGCATATTTTGATACGAACGATCAATTTTATTCTTCTACGTATGTTGGTAGAAAAATAATTACTGAAGAACCGGAGGAGAGACCGGTTCTTTTAAATCACTAGACCCTCCTACTGCCGAGGACATTACGGCCCTTGTGCGATGTGGGCTAAAAGGTAGGGCTGCGGGCTTTACTGGGGGGACATGGGGGTAATAGGATCAACAGCTCAGAGGAAATAGGGGTTAGTTAGGCACATAACATACATCTCACGTAATCCTCCTCACAAAGCTACGAGGTGGGGTCACCATCTCCATTTCCACCGCGGACGGACTTGAGATAGTATCAGTATGTGGGTAGAGCTGGGATGGGAACCGAAGTCTGCCAGCCTCCACGACCTCTCTGTTATGTCCTGTATTTTCCCCTTGCGTGTGGTTGAGAATGGGGCGATATGCCACGCATGAGTCTTGGGGGCAAGCCAATATAATCCAGTGGTGACCGGCCAGGGCTCTGGGGCCACACTGTCTGGGCTTGAACTCTGCTGTGTCACCCGTTTGTGGTTTTACCCTCGCAGCCCGCTAACCCTCTCTGCATCCAACTGTCTCCTCCGCAGACCGGGCAAAACAAGAGCTCCAATCCCCGCGGGTTTTGTGACGATTAAGGCTAAAACAGGGAAGACATTTACAGTAGTGCCTACACCCACTAAATGTTCTCCATACGTGAGTTGTAGAAGAATCTCGTAGTGTGAGAGAGAGAACAACCTCTCTTACATTCTTTGAGACAACACTAAGGATCCCGTTAGCAGAGAGACTATTCGGTAAGTACTTAAAATATTAATGTTCTATTTACATATTCTAGAAAAATGGAACTCAAAACAATGGTGACTTTAAAGATCACTAAAGTAATCATAGTAATCCCCCGTGCTACAGAAAGAATAAATATTTGTCTATAAATCAGGTACACACTAACCTGGTGACCAAATGCCTCTTTAATAATGTATTTGTGAATTAATGCTTGAAAATACTAGTAATGAATTAAACTATTTCCTAGGGGCCACAAGGGGGTACTCAAGCATATGAGGTATCTGAGAAAGTTGGGGTGACTTGTTTCATGAAGATGATTTGGCCCTTTGAACGTCTAGTGTGGAACCCATCCAGTAGACATAACCCATGGTTTCATGAGATTCCCTTACTCCCCGAATTAGCACATGTGTAATTCTGCTTTCCTCCTGGCATTCATGTATTCATTTCTCTTCATTAAAAAGAGAAAATTTATTCTTGTAAATTTTGAATTAACTGAAATTGACTTAACCAGAAACTTTTGTTCACTGGATTATTCCCCTGCAACCCTCACCCCCACCCCGCCCAGCACTACCTTCCTAGGGAACAACATGGTGTGTCCAAGTTGTATCAGAGATTTAGTAAAAGAAATTTCAGGGTTTTGCCCAGAGGCACTGGGTGTGACCACTGTCACAGACATCTCCTCTACAAAGCAGATTAACGTTAACAGATTAACAAAGCCCCCCCGATACGGCTTTGTGGGGACTGCAAGATTATGGATCATGAAAAAGCATTTACATTTGCTTTTATTTCATAAGGGAAAGGAGCAGACTGATGAACTACAGGATTTTCAGTAGACAGGGTAGAGCATTTTCAGGGTGGAGGAAAGGTAGTGATGCTTGTTTTGGTGGGGTGGGGGCTCAGGGGGGCTGTACCTCAGGTGGCCTTCAAGTTTCATCTGTCCTACTTTGGACCTTTGAAAAATGGTTTGCTCAGCTGTGGAAAATCAATTCTGGATGCAAAACCCTCCACTGAATCTTTTGGGGTATGGGATGCTGCTGTCGATTAAACTCTCTCATTAAAATGTCAGGCCAACCATAGGTTCCAAATTCAACCATCTAGATTTTTTTTTTAAAGATTTTATTTATTTTTTTGACAGACAGAGATCACAAGTACGCAGAGAGGCAGGCAGAGAGGGGCGGGGGGGGGGAAGCAGGCTCCCCGCTGAGCAGAAAGCCCGATGCAGGGCTAGATCCCAGGACCCTGGGATCATGACCTGAGCCGAAGGCAGAGGCTTTAACCCACTAAGCCACCCAGGGGTCTCAACCATCTAGATTTTGATGATAAATCATGAGTCTCTCTTCTCCTAATATATTACAGTGTTTTAGAAATCACTTACTGCCTAGGTTAGAATTTCCAACAACTCAACAGATCTAATCTTATTTCTCTGCACTTATTTAACTGTTGATACCTTTAAAAGTTTCCAGAAAAATACTACCTATAATGTAAGCAGCGCAGAAAAAGCTTCTCTGTTGCAGAAGAAAGGTTTCTCTCTGTTGAAGCAGTCTAGCCTTTCAATTAGCAGTGACCCATATTCAGAAATGCATATTAACGTTCTTGGATTCAACATATCTATGTTTTAGTTTTATAAACTGGCTGGAAAAAAAAAAAAAGCCATGCATTCATCCAGAATTCCAAATGCCTCTGGATAACAAAAAAGAAGGAGCTGTCAATCTAGACCAAGTACCCACTCTGTGTGTAAACCATTTCTTCCAACAATAAAGATTCTTACCTTTTGATAAAGGAGAAAAAAATATCTGGTCACTGACTCCATCCATGTCTCTGTCCATCTGCAGGCAAAGCAAGAAGTTTCATTACTGAGGATGGAGAGTAGCAACCAATTCGATGTTCAATAGCGAAAAAATAGTCTACTTACCAAAGGCGTATGATCACTTCCAGAAGATGTAGAACGTGTTACCAAGTTCGTTTTAGACTGCACAAATAAAGGTTTTAATTTCTGAAAGACACAAAAGGTACGTACTGTGTTATCAAGGGGAGGTGATTATCAAATCAAACGGATGTAGGAGGTTCTCTGGTCCTTTATTAACCAAGATTTGGAAACTAAGCTTCTGATTTATTTGTTTAAATATGGCTGGGGAAATCCTTTCCTTGAAACACTTGGAAAAGACAGACCCCTTCTTTTTTGGGGCTACTCTGAGAGAAAATTCAAGAAAAATGTTTTCTTCAGTGGCTGTTCTGATTCTACCTTTTTCTTTTCTTCTCTTGTCTTTGTCTTTTCTTTTAGAGTACAGTTGACACACAGTGTTACATTAGTTTCATGTGTATAACATAGTGATCTGACCAGTTTGCACGTTATGCTATGCTCACCCCAAGTACAGCTACCCTCCATCCCCTGATTCTACTTCCTTTTAATAATCTCCAGCCCGTTTGGGATTCACAACCCGTCACTGGTCAGGGATCACAGTTTTGTCCCCAGTATCTCCTCGTTCCAGGAGGCTATGGCAGTAGTGGTCCTGATTCCCAGGAACTGAATGGTGAAAGCCCAGTACCATCTCTTCCAGGAGCCCCTGCATACAAGAATTGTCCCCAGCATCATTTATTGCAAAGTAAATGACAACAGTAAACAGTGTGCGGGTGAAACGTACACTAAGCATGTTTATCAGAAAGAGGACTGAGGTCCGTGGATATACACTGGAGATTTAGGGGAAGTTTTCTGTCTGCAAGGCTTCTCTCTTTCGATTTGCATATGTGCATACACGCGTGCACACGGGGCTGTTTGCATGTATTTTTCTACTCTCCGTAGTCCACTCCCACTCTCTTTTGTTACCACCCCAAGGAAACGATTTAAATATTTTATGTGTATCTTTAATTTGGATATGTTCCTGCAAAAATACACTTTCGTGCATGCCTTTTAATTTCTGCTAGTGGCATTACGTGCTATCCCATTCGTTGAAAGCATAGCCTTCTGGTATTTTAACATCCCCCAAACTGGGATGCATTTCGCAGTAGATGGAGTGGCACAGTGTAATTGGCAGCACTTTTCTCTTTTAGAGACTTAGAAAATCTTGAACCAGTGTTAAGCACATTTTAGATTCAAAGTGAAACCCAGTATGCCTTATGTGTTCCCGCTTCTCGTGCTAAATACTAAGTACTGTGTGTTTAAGCTCCACCCATTCTGCTATGTATGTAAAATCTAGTACACAGCCACCTGAAGGTTAGGTAAGGTTTTAAGGCAGGAAAATATGAAGGTAAAAGGAAAATATTATTAATTAAATTAATATCAGGATTGAGAACATTTGTTTAAGAAAAGATACCAAAACACCATTCCACTGAAAGAAGACATTTACAACACATATAACTGACAAAGGATTAGTTTCCAAACTATATAAAGAATTCCTTGAAAAATTTTTTATTCATAATAAACTCTTTTTTTTAAGATTTTATTTATTTATTTATTATGTTCAGTTAGCCAGCATATTGTACATCATTAGTTTTTGATGATAGTGATCAACAATTCATTAGCTGTGGAAGCTTGGTGTTTGTTTGTTTAGGTTCTACATATGAGAGAGATCACATGGTATTTGTCTTCCTCTGTCTGATTTATTCACTTAGCACAGTGCCCTCAAAGTCCATCCATGTTAATGCAAATGGCAATTTTTGTTCTCTTTTATGGTCAAAAATATTCCTTTGTATGTATACACCAAATTTTCTTTACCCATTCATCTATTGATGGGAACTTAGGTTGTTTCTATAATATGGCTATTATAAATAACACTACAGTGTCCATGGTGTTTAAATTTTTGAATTAGTGTTTTTGTTATCTTCACACAAGTACCCAGAAGCGGAATTGCTGGCTCATATGTAGTTCTTATTTCTTAAGGAACATAGTATTGTTTTCTTTTTTTTTTTTTTCCAATTTTTTATTTATTTTCAGCGTAACAGTATTCATTGTTTTTTCACCACACCCAGTGCTCCATGCAATCTGTGCCCTCCCTATTACCCACCACCTGGTTCCCCCACCCTCCCACCCCGCCCCTTCAAAACCTTCAGGTTGTTTTTCAGAGTCCATAGTCTCTCATGGTTCACCTCCCCTTCCAATTTCCCTCAACTCCCTTCTCCTCTCCATCTACCTTTGTCCTCTATATTATTTGTTATGCTCCACCAATAAGTGAAACCATATGATACTTGACTTTCTCTGTTTGACTTATTTCACTCAGCATAATCTCTTCCAGTCCTGTCCATGTTGCTACAAAAGTTGGGTATTCGTCCTTTCTGATGGAGGCATAATACTCCATAGTGTATATGGACCACATCTTCCTTATCCATTCATCCGTTGAAGGGCATCTTGGTTCTTTCCACAGTTTGGCGACCGTGGCCATTGCTGCTATAAACATTGGGGTACAGATGGCCCTTCTTTTCACTACATCTGTATCTTTGGGGTAAATACCCAGCAGTGCAATTGCAGGGTCATAGGGAAGCTCTATTTTTAATTTCCTGAGGAATCTCCACACTGTTCTCCAAAGTGGCTGCACCAGTTTGCATTCCCACCAACAGTGTAAGAGGGTTCCCCTTTCTCCACATCCTCTCCAACACACGTTGTTTCCTGTCTTGCTAATTTTGGCCATTCTAACTGGTGTAAGGTGGTATCTCAATGTGGTTTTGATTTGAATCTCCCTGATGGCTAGTGATGATGAACATTTTTTCATGTGTCTGGTAGCCATTTGTATGTCTTCATTGGAGAAGTGTCTGTTCATATCTTCTGCCCATTTTTTAATATGATTATCTGTTTTGTGTGTGTTGAGTTTGAGGAGTTCTTTATAGATCCTGGATATCAACCTTTTATCTGTACTGTCATTTGCAAATATCTTCTCCCATTCCGTGGGTTGCCTCTTTGTTTTGATGACTGTTTCTTTTGCTGTGCAGAAGCTTTTGATCTTGATGAAGTCCCAGAAGTTCATCTTTGCCTTTGTTTCCTTCGCCTTTGGAGACATATCTTGAAAGAAGTTGCTGTGGCTGATATCAAAGAGGTTACTCCCTATGTTCTCCTCGAGGATTCTGATGGATTCCTGTCTCACGTTGAGGTCTTTTATCCATTTCGAGTTTATCTTTGTGTACGGTGTAAGAGAATGGTCAAGTTTCATTCTTCTACATATAGCTGTCCAGTTTTCCCAGCACCATTTATTGAAGAGACTGTCTTTTTTCCACTGGATATTTTTTCCTGTTTTGTCAAAGATTATTTGACCATAGAGTTGAGCTTGCAGCCTTCCCATTGAGATCAGGAACACGACAAGGATGCCCACTCTCACCACTCTTGTTCAACATAGTATTAGAAGTCCTAGCAACAGCAATCAGACAACAAAGAGAAATAAAAGGTATCCAAATTGGCAAGGAAGAAGTCAAACTCTCTCTCTTCGCAGATGACATGATTCTTTATATGGAAAACCCGAAAGACTCCACCTCCAAACTACTAGAACTCATACAGCAATTCAGTAATGTAGCAGGATACAAAGTCAATGTCCAGAAATCAGTGGCTTTCTTATACACTAACAATGAAAATACAGAAAGGCAAATTAGAGAATCGATTCCATTTACTATAGCACCAAAAACCATAAGATACCTCGGAATAAACCTAACCAAAGAGGTTAAAGATCTGTACTCGAGGAACTACAGAACACTCCTAAAAGAAATTGAAGAAGACACAAAAAGATGGAAGACCATTCCATGCTCTTGGATGGGAAGAATAAACATCGTTAAAATGTCTATACTGCCCAGAGCAATCTATACTTTTAATGCCATTCCAATCAAAATTCCACCAGTATTTTTCAAAGAGCTGGAGCAAATAATACTAAAATTTGTATGGAATCAGAAGAGACCCCGAATTGCTAAGGAAATGTTGAAAAACAAAAATAAAACTGGTGGCATCACGTTACCTGATTTCAAGCTTTACTACAAAGCTGTGATCACCAAGACAGCATGGTACTGGCATAAAAACAGACACATGGACCAGTGGAACAGAGTAGAGAGCCCAGATATGGACCCTCAACTCTATGGTCAAATAATCTTTGACATAGTATTGTTTTCTGTATTGGTTGCACTGATTTACGTTCCCCCAGTAGTGCACAAGGATTCCCTTTTTTCCACATCCTCACCAACATTTATTATTGCTTGTCTTTTTGGTAACAGTCATTCTAACAGATGTGAGTTGATATCTCATTATGGTTTTGACTTGCATTTCCCTGATGATTAGTGATGTTGAGCATTTTTAAAAAAGATTTACTTATTTTAGGGATACCTGGGCGACTCAGTTTGTTAAGCATCTGCCTTCAGCTCAGGTCATGATCCCAGGGTCCTGGGCTAGAGTCCTTGTGAAGCAGGGAGCCTGCTTCTCCCTCTGCCACTCTCCCTGCTTGTGCTCTCTCCCTGACAAATAAAGAAATAAAATCTTTTAAAAGATTTACTTATTTCAGAGAGAGAGCGTGTACAAGCAGGGGGGAGGTGCAGAGGGAGAGGGAGAGAATCTCAAGCAGACTTCCCACTGAGCATGGAGCCCATCACTGATATCTTATAGTTTGCAATATGTGGGTCTTTCATATCCTTGGTCAAATTTATTCCTAAGTAGTTTATTCTTTTTGATGCAATCATAAATAGGATTGTTTTCTTAATTTCTCTTTCTGAAAGCTCATTATTAGTGTAAAGTAATGCAACAGATTTTTGTGTGTAGGTTTTCTATTGCAATTTTTATCAGTTCTAGCAGCTTTTTAAGAAAGATTTTATATCTTTATTTGACAGAGAGAGACACAGTGAGAGAGGGAACACAAGCAGGAAGAGTGGGAGAGGCAGAAGCAGCCTCCCCACTGAGCAAGGAGCCAAATGTGGGGCTTGATTCCAGGACCCTGGGATCATGACCCGAGCCGAAGGCAGTTACCCAATGACTGAGCTACCCAGGCACCCCCTAACAGCTTTTTTAAATAGAGTTTTTAGGGTCTTACAAATATATTATCATGCCATCTGTAAATAGTGAGAGTTTTATGTCTTCTTCTCCAATTTGTTTGCCTTTTATTTCTTTTTCTTGCCTACTCCTTTCGTTAGGACTTGCAAAACTGTGTTGAATAAAATGACAAGAGTGGACATCCTTGTCTTGTTCCTGATCTTAGAGAAAAAGATTTTAGTTCTTCACCATGGAGTATATTAGCTGTGGGCTTGTCATATATGCCTTTTATTATGTTGAGGTGCATTCTTTCTATACCTGTTTTGTTAAGAGTTTTTAATCAAAAATGGTTGTTGATTTTCTTCAGAAAAAGGAATGTTTTTTCTGCATCTATTGAGATGATCATATGAGTTTTATCCTTGTGATGTTATCAAACTGATTGATTTGAAGATGTCAGACCATCCTTGCATCCCTGGCATAAATCCCATTGATCATGGTGAATAATCCTTTTAATTACTGAATCTTGTGTGCTAATATTTGGGTGGGAGCTTTTGCATCTATGTTCAGTAGGGATATTTGGCTTGTAATTTTCTTTTTTTTTATGGTATCTTTGTCTGATTTGGTATAAGGGTAATGCTGGCCTCATAAAATGTGTTTGGAAGAATTCTTCTTCTATTTTTTTGGAAGAGTTTGGGAAGGATTAGCATTGATTCTTCTTGGAATGTTTGGTAGAATTTACCAGTGAAGCCATCTGGTCCTGGGTTTTGTTGTTGTTGTTGGGAGGCTTTTGATTACTGATTCAATATCCTTGCTAGTAATCATTTTGTTCAGATTTTCTATTTCATTATGATTCAGTCTTGATATGTTACATAGTTTTAGAAATTCATCTAATTCTTATAGGATTTCTATGAATAAATAAGTAAAAGAGAATTCAGTAGACACAAAAGGCTTAAACTTGAAGCACAAATTCAAAGAGAAAACCTGAATGGCCAATACACATATGACAAGATGACCATATTTATTAGTAGTGAGATAAATGGGTAAAAAAGTTATACCCCACCCCAAAACCACAAGAAGAAACCATTACACAATCACAAGACAGACAAAAATTATAGTCTGACCATGTAAGTGGTAGAGACAATGAAGAAAGTAGAAACTTTCATCCATTCCTGGTTAGAGCGTTAATTAGCAAGAATAATTTGGAAAACGATCTGACTTTGCCTTCTATGGCAGAGACTGTTCATCATCCCTCAATACCTATTCTCCTTTATCCTTTGGCATTATTTTCATTGGGTATTTGGC
The DNA here is from genome assembly GCF_963455335.1 of Martes martes. Lineage (NCBI taxonomy): Eukaryota > Metazoa > Chordata > Mammalia > Carnivora > Mustelidae > Martes > Martes martes. The sequence continues at coordinate 125,790,886 of NC_137895.1, forward strand.
CACCCTGTTTCCTCAGTGTTTTGCAGTTCGATCAGCCCAGTGGGACATGAGTGGAAGTGAGGTCCGCCATTTTGGGTCATATCGTATACTTAAGAACTAACATGCTTGCCCTGGACTTCCTCCTTCTGCCGCGTATACCCACAGACATGGAGTTACCCAGCTTTCTTGGTGTGGATGGGGAAACATCCTAGGAAATGGCAGAGCAATGATTGAAGAAACCTGTGTATCATCATGACTATGGAATACTTCTCACTCCCCTGCCTGGCGGCTGCTCCTTTCCTCACTGACCTGAAAGAGATGTAATCTTCAATCTTATATAAGGGAGCATATTTTTGTTGTAGCAATCATATTCGTTCTTCCATAGACTTGAATATACCAATATTGTAGGACCAACAATTAATTCTATTATTACTATAAAACCTGGAAAAACTGGGATGCCTGGGTTGCACACTTGGTTAAGCATCTCACTCTTGATTTCAGCTCAAGTCATTGTTTCAGTGTCCTGAGATTGAGCCCTGCGTCGGGCTCCACAAGATTCTCTCTCCCCTTCTGCCCCTCCCCACCTGCTCACACTCTCTAAAAATAAACAAACAAAGCAAAACAAAACAAAAACCCTCAAAAAATTGCTACCTATGCTCATCAGATGAGAATAAAAGAATGTTTGGGGCAGTGATGTTCATAATAGCAAAAAAGTGAGATCTAACTCAAACGCTGATCAGCAGCAGAGTGGGTAAATAAGTTGCGGTATGGTCAAGCATTAGAGGACTCTCAGTGGGCCAACTACAACCACAAGCATCGACACAGATACACGGATGAGATTTAAAAGCATAATGTTGAAACAATGGAGCAAATCACTGAAGAATACTTTTTTTCTTTTTTAATTATATTCTTTCATTTATAAAAAGTTGAAAAACAGGCAAAAGTCAGCAATATGTTGCTTAGGAAGACAAGCACAAGTGACAAAACTATCAAGAAGAACATCAGGACAGTGGTCTCTGGGAGGGAATGGAGACAAATGCAATGGGTGGGCTTTTGCGGTTTTATTCTATTTACGGCTCGTGTCCTGGGAACTCAGGAATTCATACGATCGTCATTCTTTAAGTTGCACACATGTATTTTCACTCATCCCTTTTGTGCACATGGTTATTTCACAGCAAACAAAGAAGAAGAAGGAGAAGAAAGGAAAGAAATAAGAAAAGAAAAGAAAAGAAACCAAAACCATTCAGAGTAAAGACAAAATGGATTCTTTCCTTTTTTTTTAAGATTTTATTTATTTATTTGACAGGCAGAGATCACAAGTAGGCAGAGAGGCAGGCAGAGAGAGAAAGGGAAGCAGGCTCCCTGCTGAGCAGAGAGCCAGATGCGGGCCTCCATCCCAGGACCCCAGGATTATGACCCGAGCCGAAGGCATAGGCTTGAACCCACTGAGCCACCCAGGTGCCCCAAAATGGATTCTTTCATACTGAGCCTTGATACCAAGTTAAGAGTGTTAGAGTATGGAAACTTACACTGGGGATAAACAGGCCAATATAAACAGATTTGCATATAATATGAATAGGTTGCTAACTACACAATAACAGATTTAAAATCAGTATTTGAGATAATAATGATTAGACCCAACATGGTACACAATAGGATACTTATATAGAGTAATGGTTCCTAACCTTCAGGCTGTCATAGGACACATAAAAATGGTATCACTTGCAGGGAGCACTGGGGGAAATGGACAAGGTTGCTCCTGGACTTAGTCGGTGGGATGGGAGTTTCAGGCCACCTCATTCATGGCCCCATCCCTTCCCCCTAGGGGGCCAAGGAAAATCATGATCTCAGCACTCTTTTTTTAAATTATTATTTTTATTTTTAAAAACAGATTTTATTTATTTATTTGAGAGAAAGAGAGTGATAGCAACAAGTGGGGAGGCGAGGGAGAAGCAGTAGCCCTACTGAGCAGGGAGCCCGAGGCAGGGCTCCATCCCAGAACCCCAGGATCACGACCCGAGACTATCTCAGCATGCTTAAAATAAGTTTGGGAAATTCTGATGAGAGGTACAAACTGGGAGGGTTTCCTAAAAATGCCAAGGAAAAGAACAAAGAGAATAGCATAACATTAAAAAGAATGTGTCGGTTATGGAGGACAGAAAACAGATTTTCAACCTATAATAGTGTTTCTGAAAAAGAAACAAAAACAAATCCTGCCATCATTAGAAATATACATAAGAAACTTGTCTAAGTTGAAAAAAAAGATTTAGATTTATAGATGAGAGAGGCTCATTTTATTCAAGAGAAATTAATAAAATAATGTGGTAACTCATTTCCTGGTGACATCTTTAAATTTCAAGTTTCAAGAAAATAGCTTATAAATATCCACTGGGGGAAGATAAGCCACGTTAATTAACAAAAAACAAATACTAATCTGGCTTCAGTCAGGGTGAGGCATAGAGAAGTGAAGATACTGTTCCTTTCACTTAAAAAAAAAAAGATACTCAAAGACAAGATCCAAGAAATAAATCAAAATTAGGAACTAAAGAATGGTAAAAGTCATGATTTTTGAAGAAGATTTTATTTATTTATTTGAGAGAGAGAGAGCCCAAGGGGTGGGGGATATACTGATGCAATTAAGGCTGAAATGAAACTTGGAGGAACAAAATGATTCATAACCCCCCCCTTTACCCAGAGCGGGTGAAGACTCAGACTTGTTTGGTTCATGTTGTTGTAACTGCACAAATGTAATTCGATTTTACATTAAAGTTAACTGTTACAATACAGATAAAGCAAGTAAAATGTGGTTCATAATACATAAGCCAGGAAACAAAGGAAAGAACAAACAGTCACAAAATAAGGTGACAAAACCCCAAACATATCAATTTATGCTGATAAATGCATGTAGTTTCAGTTTTCATATTGAAGGTAAGTGAGCGTCAGGTTAGGTTTAAAGAACTAACATCCAATCTTTGTTATTTATAAGTTTGCAACTGAAGGCAAGTGACATAGCAGTACACAGTTTGAGCAAAGCTAGCAGTAACATACAGAGAAGATGACAGTATGCGTAACAGAATGATAACAGACAAGTTAGAATTCAAGACTGCCAAGAACCTCACAGGCCAGGAGTGGAAGGTGTAATCCATAGCAAACACATGACAGTGAGAAGCCTCCCTGAGCTGAGTGAGAAAACATAGTAACACAGAATATAAAGCAAAAACTACAATCATGGTGGGCTTTTACCTGCTAACTGTATCTACTACCTTGCTATAGGGCATAGCCTCAAAGCTTAATAAGAAACCTTTGTTATTTATGTATTTAGATTAGATATTTGGTAGCTATTTGGCTCTTTGGATTCTGAAATAAACCACTGGCTAAAGAGATTCAATCAAAAACCTAGTGGATGTTTTTTTAAAGATATTGATTTACTGATGAAACTGAACACCCCAAAATGAAATAATCTGGTTTAAAAATGGGCAGAAGACACGAATGGACATTTTTCTGAAGAAGATATATAAATAGCTAACAGAAAACTGAAAAGATACTCCACATTGCTCATCATTAGGGAAATACAAAACTGTAATGAGATACCATCTCACACCTGGCAGAATAGTCAAAAAAAAAAAAAAAAGAAAGGAAGAACACAAGAAAAAGGAAGAAATTGATTTGCTGATTCTAAAACATATACGGAAGTACTAAGGATATAGAGTTGCCAAGACAGGGCATCTGGGTGGCTCAATCGGTTAGGCGTCTGCCTTCGGCTCAGGTCATGATCCCAGGGTCCTGGGATCGAGGCCTGCATCGGGTTCCCTGCTCAGTGGGGGTTTGCTGCTCCCTCTGCCCCTCACTCCACTTAGGTGCTCTCTCTCTCTCTAAGTAAATAAATAAAATCTTAAAAAAACAAACAATAGAATTGCCACGACAAGCTTGGAGACAAAGAATAAAATGGCAGAACTTACATAACCTGATTTCAAGACTTATTATAAAGCTACATTAATTAAGATAATATAGTATTGGATAAAGGACAGACAAATAGACCAATGAGATAAAATAGAAGGCTTAGGAACAGACTCATATATACATTGTCAATTCCATTAGAATAGAGGAACCGCTGAAATGTGAAGTTCAATGGGAAAAGAAAGATCAAAATCACATTGTAAATTTATGAGGAATATGAGATGTAGTCCAGCCACAGAAAACACAATCTCCCACAGAAAAAAAGAGCTAAGCTGATCTTCCTTAAAATTAAAACTTTCTAAAAAAATTTTTTTAATTTCTGACTTTCAAAAGGCACTGCTCTGAAAACGGAAGGAAAAACTGCAGAGTGGGAATAAATATTTGCAATATATATATATGACAAAAGGCTCCTATCCAGAATATATAACAAAATGCTATAGCTCAATAATAATTAAAAACAGACAGAAATGGGAGGAAGGGGAACGGGGAGTTATTATTTGATGGGTATACAGTTTCATTTTATTTATTTATTTTAAAATAGTATTGGGGCCCCTGGGTGGCTCAGTGGGTTAAAGCCTCTGCCTCCAGCTCAGGTCATGAACTCAGGGTCCTGGGATCAAGCCCCGCATCGGGCTCTCTGCTCAGCGGGGAACCTGCTTCCTCCTCTCTCTGCCTGCCTCTCTGCCTACTTGTGATCTCTATCTGATAAATAAATAAAATCTTAAAAAAAATAAATTAAAAGATTATTTATTTTAGTGGGGGGGAGGGGCAGTGGGAGAGGGGGAGTCTCAAGCAGACTCCCCACTGACAAAGAGCCTGACTTGGGGCTCCATCTCACAACCCTGAGATCATGACCTGAGCCGAAATCAAGAGTTGGACGCTTAACCACCCAAGAGGCCCTTAAGTTCCCTTTCTCTAAGATGAAATGAGCTCTGGAGATTGGTTTCACAACAATGTGAATGCACTTAACATTATTAAATTACACTGTTGAAAACAGTTCAGATGGTAAATTCTAAGTTATATGTATTGCGCCACAATTTATTTAAAAGACTTGGATAATCCCTTTTGGAAAGAAGATCTAAAATTAGCCAAAAAGCACATCAAAAGATATTAACATCATTAATTACTACAGAATGCAATTTTTGAAAACTTCCGTGGGACATTATTTTAGGATAGCCCACCTTTAATAACTGACAATATCATGTTGGTATATGAATATCACGCTGGTGACAATATCATGTCAGGACACAGGAACTCTCCAGCATGGTTGGGGGTATGGTAATGGGATACAATCGCTCTGGAATATAAACTTAAACATTGATATTCCTGCATCCCAGCTATTCCGGTCCTACCTGAGAGTTATACAAACATATTTCTGGAAATAACTAGTACAAGAATGTTTGTAGCACGTTTATTCCCCCCCAGAACAGCTCCTAACTGGAAACAGCCCAGGAGTCCATTAAGAGGAGAATAGATAAACTATTGTTTATCCATACAATAGAATGTTATTCAGCAATACAGAGAAATAATTGCTAGGCATGCACATAATAAGGGTCAACCTTTTTTTTTTTTTTTAAAGATTTTATTTATTTATTTGACAGACAGAGATCACAAGTAGGCAGAGAGGCAGGCAGAGAGAGAGAGAAGGGGAAGCAGGCTCCCTGCTGAGCAGAGAGCCCGATGCGGGGCTCCATCCCAGGACCCTGAGATCGTGACCTGAGCTGGAGGCAGAGGCTTTAACCCACTGCGCCACCCAGGTGACCCAAAAAGGTCAATCTTAAAATACTACACTGAGTTAAGATAAGCCAGACATAAAAGAATGCATACTGTATGATTCCAACTGTGTAAATTTTAAGAAAAGGCAAAACTAATCTGCAGTCATAGAAATCAGAGCAATACTTGTCCAGCATGAGGATGTGACTAAGGTATTGTCTGGAAGGGGACACCGGAAAGTTTCAGGGAGGATGGAAATGTTCTACCCTTTCATTTAGGTGATGGTTGCACAGGGCAAAACACTTCAAATGATACACTTAATTATTTGTGAACATTCCCATATATATATACCTCAATAGTAAGAAAATACTAACCCTTTTCTTTCATAGCATTTATTCAAATATGTCATTTAAAGTTTGTGATGTTTCATTATTAATATCTATGTTTTCTCCTCTGCAATTCAGGTGCTATTCTAATCTCTTGAGTAAAACAGTTGACAAGACAGACCAGTCTGTGCCCTCATGAAATTCATAGTCCGTAAAGGAAGGAGCCCTATTTGTCACGGGCACTATCTCACAAGCATGGTGCTTGGTGAATGTTTACACTCAGTAAATATTTGTGGAGTGGCGCAGGGAACCAAGGAAAAATTAGTTACCTAAAACTCACTCACTCATCACTGTCCCTTTCCCTCCTCTACACCCCCTACCCCCATCTATTTTTCTTCAGTATTTGCTATCCAGTCTGACAAGGGTCTCGAGTGCCTATATACTTGTGGACGTATCAGTAAGGGTCATGAGCCTGGAATCCTACAGAAGTAATGGCACATGGACGTATTCTCGGCTGGACGGAGCACTAGCCCTCCTGCACGGGAAGACAGCGAGGGCGAGGCAGACATTTTTCTCAAGACAAGGACTAGATCTATTAATGTACCTGCACCGGGGTAAATTTTGAGATTTTAGAACTCTGTTTCATTAAACCTGGCCAGTTCACCTTTGGACCAGACAGTTTTATCAGGTAATCAAAAAAAAAAAAAAAAAAAAAAGCCTGATTTTTGAGTTAGCACAACATTCTCATGGGTCTAACAATATTTTATTTGTCCAGCTGATTAAATATTGGAAATGAGGATTATTCCAGTTGAAACTGTAACCTTCAGTTGGAAGAAGAAAAACCAAAAGGAGAAAAAAGACACTAGATAGTCTTATCTATGGAAACCAGTCTGGGGACATTTCAGGGGAGTCAAGTATTAAAAGTTCATTCAGCAAGGTTCAGATTACCAGGTAACTTTGTTAAAAATTAGAAATAATTTCATGTTATCATGCTAACATTCTTAAGTTCTTTCATCTCCTGCAGCAACTTAAAATTTAGAAAATTAAGTCAAAGTAAAAAATGTTGAAAAACATTTTAAGAGTCATTTTAGATTGGAAGCTTCCTAAAGCAAGAGGCTGGATTTCGTATTTCTTGCGCTCTTTTCCCACAAACCTTGTGCCATAATACTTGGCATCGTGACAGGAACTCTATAGCATGTATAGCACGTGATTTTTCTTAGTATTTGAAATTTCCTGGATGTATTTCTCCACTGGATCTCACTTACCCTTACAATCACAGCTCCCAAATAGAAACATTAAGTAAACAGGTTAAAAAAAAATAGTCTATTTCAAAATTGGGCTTTCTCTACAAGTGACTCCTCATATGAAAATGAATGGCTTGGTACTAGGAAAAGATGCTTTTGCCTCCTTTTTCCCCTTTGAAAGTGACTGGACACTTGGGTCTTGAGCTTTGATATGTCCTTTTTATTCCATCCATGCCCACCAGTGGTCAGACTGACAAATGTCCCAGCTAGTGTCACCCCGCCTCTGAAATTGTCACTTTGCCTCTATTATAGTCCAACCACCTTGCCTTGAAAAGATTTGTTTATGCATCTCTATCTCGTACCAGACTGAGCTCTTCCGGTTCAGGCGCTCAGGTCCGTGTGTTTAGTATCTAGCAGGATGACTGTCCCATACTATCTCCAGACAGGGGCTCAATAAATGTTAAATAAGAACAAAAAGACCTGTACAAATAACGAAGAGACAAACAATGTCAAAACATTACAGGTACTTACAATATAATTGAAGGACGTGTCAGCAAGCACGGCAAACTGACGAAACAATGTGTGCCTGGTAAACATCTCATCTTTAAGGACATGAAAGCTACAATAAAAGAAAGGGTGGAATTAAAATGTATAGAGATCATAAGAGAAAGCAAATTAATATCATGTTCATGTGGTTAGGAACTAGAGTTTTCCTTGTGAAAGGGATACAAGTAAAAATTTTGAAATATTAATATGAATTTGTTACTTTTTTCGTTTTTAGTTATTTTTTAAAGGCTTTATTTTTTTTTAAGATTTTATTTATTTATTTGACAGACGGAAATCACAGAGAAGCAGGCAGAGAGAGAGGAGGAAGCAAGCTCCCTGCTGAGCAGAGAGCCCGATGCGGGGCTCGATCCCAGGACCCTGGGATCATGACCTGAGCCGAAGGCAGAGGCTTTAACCCACTGAGCCACCAGGTGCCCCTAAAGGCTTTATTTTTAAGCAAGACCTACACCCAGCGTGGGGCTTGAACACACAACCTTGGGATTGAGTCACATGCTCTACTGACTGAGCCAGCCAGGTGTCCCTGCTTTTTTCATTTTTAAAATGACATATTTTCCAGTCCTGAAAAGGCACAGAAGCAATGAATGACAACCCAGTATCAATGAGCATCTTGAATCCCAAACTGTGGCTTGGGTTTTTTTTTTTTTTTAATTTTTCAAGATTTTATTTATTTACGTGAGAAAGAGAGAGAGAGACAGGAAGACAGAGAGAGAACGAGCAGGGGGAGCGGCAGAGAAGAGGGAGTGGGAGAAGCAGGCTCCCTGCTGAGCTCTGAGCCAGATATGGGGCTCCATCCCAGGACCCTGAGACGATGACCTGAGCTCAAGTCAGATGTTTAGCTGACTGAGTCACCCAAGTGCCCCCAAACTGTACTTTTAAAAATGTTTCTTCCTAAAAGGAACCAGGACATCTTTCAGAAATGGCTGTTTGTACATCTAAGATGATACATGTCCAAGTTGAGCCTGGAACATTTTATTGTTAAGGGAGCCATCAAAGACTGTACCAAAAGAACACAGTAGTAAACCTTGAGCAATAAACCTTGAGGGACAGGGCTCCCACTGACTTACAGTTGGAGAAATTGAGCATCAAAAATAATTATTATAATGTAGTGAAACACAAGTATATAAAAAATTTGGGGAATTCTCAGCCTATCCAGATTGCAAATCTTGTTAAAAGTAGGAGATTCACTCTCAGAAAAGCATATTCTGAAGACAAAGTCAAGAGTATGCTGGACAACCTTTGGGTAGCCACTAGGAAGGAACAAAAAAAAAAATCCCAGTGTTCTGTCACATGGAGGGTCTTAGAAGAGAGTGGATGTGTCTCAGGGACCAAAACCACAATGAGGTATCACTGCATAACTGCCAGCATGACTAAAACCAAAAAGACAGACAATAACAAGTGTTGGATAGGACACAGAGAAATGGGAGCCCTCATCCATTGCTTGTGTAATTGTAAAATGGTGCAGCCACCTTGGAAAACAGTTTGGCAGTTCCTCGAAATGTTAAACATAGAATTATCATATGACTTAGCAATTTCTTCCAGTATATACCTAAGAGAATTGAAAACATATGTTCCACACCAAAACCTGTACATGACTGTTAATAGCAACATTATATACAATAACGAAAAAGTGGAAATAATTAAAACATCTACACATGGAAGAACGGATAAACAAAATGTAGTATATCCCACCGCAATGGAGTATTATTTGGCAACCAAAAACAATGAACAGATGAATTCGAGAACATTATGCCAAGTGAAAGAAGCTAGTCACAAAAGGTCACATAGCATATGATTCTGTGCATATGAAATGTCCAGAACAGGCAAAGTCATAGAAACAGAAAGTAGATTAGTTGCTAATGGCTGGCAGTGATGGCCATGGGGTGTGGCTGCCAATAGATAGGGAGTTCCTTCATGGGTTGATGACATGTCCTGATTTAGGGAGTGGTAATGGTTGTCCAACTCTGTGAATACACTAAAAACCATCCTTTAAAAGGGTGGTACATAAACCATAAGCCAATAAAGTTGTTACACAATAATTTACTATGTGCGCTTAAAAAAATGGAAACTTACAAATAAAGAAGAAAGAAAAAGTCAGAGCAATGATTACTTTAATATCACTATGATGAAAAAAACAGAGCAAAAGACTGGTAAAAATAGATGAAAAGATGGTGAATTTCATCCCAGGATTGGAATCTACTGAAAAAATGACTAGTCATCTTAGAACTGAAACCATCATATATGATATCAAGAAGTTATTACATGAGCTGAAGAGTAGGATGGATTCACAGAGCACAGACAGGATTATTCATCTCAAAGGCAGATCAATAAAAAATACATATAGTCAAAGTGAAGCCTAGAGAGGAAAGAGTAGGAAACCAGACAGGAGTGTAAGAAACATGTGGGTTGGAGTCAAAAGGCACAACTTACGTATAATTAGAATCCTAGAGGAGGAGACCTGATAATTGGTAAGTCTCAGCATACCTGGTGGAAGCCAGTACTCAATGTACTGGCGTCATGAACAGGCTGAGGGAAAAAAACTACCAGCACAGAAAAATTCTACACTCAGAGAAGTTATTCTTCAATCAGGAAGGTAAAATAAAGGCATTTTCCCATAAAGGAAAGCTGACGGAATTTGTTGCCGGCAAGCCTATATGAAAAGAAAAACTAAAGAGAGCTATTGTGACAGGAGGAAGATGATCCCAGATGGAAACACATTGAAAGCAGGAAGAAATAAAAAGCTCAAAGAGTAAAAATATTAATGGACGTGAATACTGACTACGCCTCACAATAATTATAATGTTCGATGGTGTTAAACATTTATATGGAATCAAAATGAAAATGTGGGAGGAGGTTAAATGGAGCTAAAATATTCTAAGGTTCTGGAATTCTTTCTTTTTTTCTTTTTCATTGAAATATAATTGATTTGCACTATCCTGTTGGTTTCAGGTGTACAACATGATGACTCTAAGGTTCTAGAATTCTTGAGGAAGTAGTAAATAGAAATTTGTACAAGACTGTGGTAAACAAAGAACGTGGGTTAAAATTTCAAAAAGAGAAAAGAATGAATAACTAACAAGTCAGTAGAAGAAAATGTGGAATAAAAATACGTTGATTAGTCCAAAAAAAGGTGAAAAGGAGAGAAGAAGAAACAGGTTGACTAAATAGAAAAAAAAATGTGTTATGTGGTAGACACAAACCCAGGGATACCAGTAATCTCACTAAAAGTAAATCAAGGAGGGTAAAAAATAAGTAAGGCAGGCAGGTCAGATGAAAAATCCAGCTCTATGCTTCTTACAAGGGACCCATTCAAATATAAAAACAAGATAGGTTGAAAGAAAAAAGCTGGGGAAAAAGCACCATGCAGTCTGAATCAACGAAGAGCGATACAGCTCTATTAACACCAGATGAAGTAGACATTAAGCAGGAAGCATTTTACAGATAGAGAGGGATGGCTCATAATGATACATACACATCATAGCTTCATAGGAAGATACCAGGATTTAAATTTGTAGGTATCCAGCAACGTAGCCATAAAATATTTAAAGCAAAAATTGACAGAACTGAAAAAGAAATAGATAAATCTATAAGCACAGTGGAAAACTTAATACTCCTGTCTTAATAGTCGGAACTATAGCAAAAATTTAAGCATATAAAAGGTATAAAAAACACAATGGATAAACTTGACCTAATTGAAATATATAAAACACTTTACCCAGTAATAGAATTCCTCTTCTTTCTAAGTGTACATGAATCATTTTTTCAAAATCAACAATATGCTGAGCAGAAAACGAGTATCAAAAACTTTAGCAGATTGAAACAATTCAGAGTAGGTTCTCTGAGCCCAGTAGAATTAATCTAGAAACACAACTAGACAATCTTCAACTACCCGGAAATAAAACATATCGCTTCTAAATAACCCATGGACCAAAGAGAAAATAAAATCGAATTTAGAAAATGTTTTATACTGTACGATAGATAGTGTGTAACATGTTGCAATTTGTGGGATGCAACTGAAGCAGGGCTTAGGGGACAATATATAGGCTGAAATGTATGTAGTAGAAGAAAAAAATCTGAAAACCAATGATCTCAGCTTTCTTTTTAGGAAGGATAACAAATCACACTCAAAAAAGTAAAAGGAAGAAAATAATGAAGACAAGAACAGAAACTAATGAAAAGAAAACAAATATATGAGAGAAATTCAATAAAGGAAAAATGATTTCTTTGAAATAAATAATAAATCTGCGACTGCACAGTTAACATCCATCCCACACCGTGACGCAGTGCACAGGATTACACACTGTCTCTGTTGTATATCACCTTGAATGAGTGTTTGCTGATGCAACCACATGAAAGAGATGGTGGGTTATGTCCTGACATTACGTCCCCAATTAGTCAATTAAGTGAGAAAACATATAGAAAATAGGTAATCATACGTGCTGCTGTTCCAAATGTTTAGATATCAACATAAAGTCTGCCTAGACCAAAATGATGAAATGAACATAGACCATCTTGATGAACAGCAAATCAACTTGAAGTAAAACAGACATTCTTGTAAATGGTCATTGAAATATGGGATGAATCCCATTGGGGCAGATAAGAGGGTAAACATTAAGGATCAGAGTGAACCCCACAGGGGCTCCTGGGTGGCTCATTTGGTGTATCAAGCCCCACACAGAATCCCGCTACTGGCTCCCTGGTGGGGGTCTGCTTGTCCCTCTCTCTCTCTCTCTGTCCACACCCCCCCAATCCCCGCTCATGCTCGCTCCCTCTCTCTCTCTCTCTCTCTGTCTCTCAAATAAATAAATAAAGTCTTAAAAAAAAAAAAACTGAACCCCACAGAAATAAGTCAGGGAAAGAGAGTCCACTCAGTTTCAGAGAGAGTCCACAATCCATGTTTGGGGAAATTAAATTCAGTGCATGTGTAAGCCAGTTTCAGTCTCCCGTTTCTCGCCTGTGTCTATATTCTGCTCTTAGAGTACCTGTATGAGGTAGTTAGAACAGGAATTAAGATGCACGTTTTTCAGAGCACGGAACGTTACCAGCACAGACCTGAAGCACAACCGAGAGTGCAAAGCGGAACATTTTACCACAAGGAGATCTTTCTCTCACCACCTGGTGGTACTCCTGCTAGCACAGGGATTCTCCATGTCCCCCCTGGGATTACTTCAGAGTGATGTATGCAGCAATGTATAGTTTTTTCTCCCTCTCTCTCATACGCCCTCCCGGTCATAGTGTATGCTTATGGGGTGCTGTGCAAATGCAAGGCATTATCATCCCACAGAGTCCTGTGTGAGTCTCGTGCTTGACCTCTGACATCAGACCAACCCTGAATCCATCCTGTCCTGAATGCTCCTTGACTGGGAGAAAATCATACAATGGAACTTCCAACGTATGATAAAGAGAAGAGAATCTGGGAGACATCATGGCCAGAATATAGATGTTTTAAATTAACATGTTAGGACAAGGGGAAAAAATGGTCATTTTCTCCACTTGGTGTTACTTTTAGCCTTTCCAGAATTTTACAGTAGTCAACTTACTCCACATTTAAAAAGACAAAGGTGACATTGGGAAGATAAAATGAATATGTGAGCGAAGAACAGATCTGAGAATTTAAGGAATTGGTGCTGTTTTATCTGTAAGAGGATAGAGGATCCAGTATATAAAACAATTTTACAAAGAAGATCTAGACCAGTTAAATATTATCATGTGCAAATGAACAGGAAACTGTTTTAATAGCCGCATGAGGGAAGATGACGAGGCAGGTCTGATTAAACCAGAAACCAAGAAGAGGCTGTCTGTCCTGTTGATCCTTTAAAACTGAAATACAGAGTTGGGGGAATAAAATCGAATCTTCAATTATTTTTTCTTGGAAGTGACTTTGACAACTCTTCCATTTTAAGCCAATTATTTTGCATTTCTTGTTAAAGGTGGATGCTGGCATTCCATATTAATTAATATGCACAGAAAAAATGCATGGCTCCCAATCACCTTAAAAGATGATTAGTCACATTTTTATAAACAAAATTTATATATATCCCCACATACCTATTCCTGAGAATATAGAACTTCTTTTCCCAGTTTTTGTTGATCAGTTCTGATTCTTTCTTAAATCTGTAATAGATTTATAGATAGTTAAATGTTGTATTAGCCACACATGAACAATTATGCTTCATTATTACTAGTACCTTTCTGTCTTCTTTTTCTCATTTTCTAAATTAGCCTTTAGTGTTTGTATTTGCTTCTCCAAAACACGTGTGTCTTCAACCTTTCAATAGAAAATGCATCACCAAGTGAATGAAATGAACAATATATTCTGTTTCTCCATGAATCTGAAAAGCTATTTCTATTACATAACATGCCTAGTCTACCTATCAAAAATAATTTGAGGGAATAGTGAGTTACATTTACTTGCAAATCCCCATAAATTATGAGAATTAAAGATCCATCCTCCCTGTCTTGTAAGTGATTCATTTAAAGGCAGCCGGTTCTAAACAATATTACAAAGCAATCAAAACTTATCTTCAGGGGCGCCTGGGTGGCTCAGTGGGTTAAGCCTCTGCCTTTGGCTCAGGTCATGATCTCAGGGTCCTGGGATCGAGCCCCGCATCAGGCTCTCTGCTCAGTGGGGAGCCTGCTTTCCCCTCTCTCTCTGCCTGCCTCTCTGCCTACTTGTCATCTCTCTCTCTCAAATAAATAAATAAAATTAAAAAAAAAAACAAAACGTATCTTCATCATGCCTCCCCCTACCAGGTATCCCTTTTTCTAAATCTCGTTTTCCCTCTCTCACTGTGACCTCTCCAGCTCATTAAAGGCAGGAGCTGCTCCAGTTACTCTATTTATTTCCTTCCTTCCTTCCCTCCTTCCTCTCCTTTCTTTCTCTCTCTCTCTCTCCTTCCTTCCCTTCCTCCCTCCCTCCCTTCCTCCCTTCCTTCCTCTTCCTTATCAAAACTGTTCTCAGGAAAGGATCTGACCAAATCAATCCCATGAGAGCTTTATGTCATCCATTTTCAGGATTGTTCATATTTTACAAGGGGACAAAGTTTAGGAAAAGAAATGAATCTCTAACAGTGGAATTGTAGGCATATCATGAATGAGAGCGATTTCTTTGGATCCAACGGGGATGTACCCCAGAATCAGACTACAGTGGGAATCAGGTCCTTTGTCTCTTCATAAGACTGAATCTCGGTGTGGCTTTCAAAGTCATTGCCACTTTTGCAGAATAGCCAGCATCAATATAAACAGGAAGCATGTTAGTAGTAATGGTCATATTAGTCATGAATATACCTTAGCCACTGGCAATTTCACCTTTTCTTCTTGCACCGCAGCTGGTTTTGCGTGCTTCACCTGGTGTGAAAATAAACCAACGTAAATATAACATTTCAAATCAGTGCATAAAGATGTGGTTTTTCTGCAGCTTAGAGACAGGCAACTGAGCCTTAGAATATGGAAACCATAGTCCCACAGGGGTCTTCTCCGCCTTCTCTTGTACGAAGCCCAGGACTTTTGTACATTGCCTTTGCAACTGCGCAATCATAGCCCATTAGAACCAACTTTCCTACTACCATCTTTTCAAAGTGCATGTCTCTGTACTCATATATTGGCCAAATTTTACTATTATACTTTTTTTTTTTAATGAAGCAGTCAGTTATTACTCAGTGAAGTCACAAGCTTTAAGAAAACTTTATTTTAAATGATGATTATAATGACTTTTCACCACTGTTATCTCTCTGATGATAAGAGCAGATGACGGTGAGAAAACATCTGAATATAAAAATTGCTTGGTTAGCTATCTCTGGGTTCCTACACAAAAGACATAAAGGGCTCCTTATTACTACCACTACCTCTCTGGTGGGTTCTGTGACCCAAAAGGCCTTGAATCTGTTGTCCGCCTTGGTGAGGTGGGCCCCACCCAGGAAGATGTACAGCCAGATCCAGAACTAGAGAGTTCTGCAGAATAAAGTAAAAGGAACTTAGAGCTAGCTCCCCCGAGTAATTAGAAGGCCTGGGAAGAGAGAGGGAGAGAGAGAGAGAGAAAGGGAGGCCAGGCAAGGCCACAAGGCTTGGGGTGGTAACGTCGCCAGTGACCAGTTCCAGGGGTGATGGCCACTATTCAATTTGAAATGGCATCTTGCCAATGCCTGGTCACTGTCCCTTCCCTTCTTCAATCTCCTCAAATTTACATATACAAAAAGGTCCTGAGAGTGGGTTTTTTTTAGTAGACATTGCAGAATTGGACTGAATTCAAGGTCTGATTAAATAAAATGGGAAGCAGAGCACAGTGAAACTTGGAAACTGACTTAGTTCCATGGAAGAAGGAGCCAGACATGGAGAGAGCCACCAGAAGATGTCATGGGCATCTGCGGAAAGCCCGGGACATGCTCTAGGCTGCCACAAAGCACAGAAGGTGGGTTTGAACCAATTTTATTTATATCTGAAGGAACAGAGAGAACACAGCTGACATCAACTGCCACAAATTAAAAAAACAACAAAATTTGTAGTAACAGCCATAAAAGCTATAGTTTATTGAGTGCCGATTCTGTGCCAGGCACTTCGCATATATTATCGTTTATTTCTATACACCAACCCATTGACTTCTTCATATTACTTTAATTTATTTTAAAGATTTTATATATATATTTGAGAGAGAACATGTGCATGCTCAAGTGGAGGGGAGGAGCAGAGGGGGAGGAAGAGAGAGAGAATTTCAAGCATACTCCATGCTGCACACGAGCCCCAGTAGAGGCTCAATCCTATGAATCTGAGATCAGGACCTGAGCCGAAATCAAAAGTTTGCCTTCAACCAACTGAGCCACCCAGACGCCCCTCATATTACTTTAGATTTTTTGTAATAGATAATACATGCATTTTTTAAACAAACTGCAAATAGCGTTCACGAACCTGAAACTCTCACTTCCCAGAAGCTAAAGTTTTGTTTGCTCTTTGTGTTTTGTTTTCATTTTTCTCATCATTATTGTAAATAAATAACAGCCTTTATTGATTTGGGCTTCTCCACAAATAAAGATTAAGAATTTAAAGCATTCACATTACCTTCTACCTTCTGTCTCTCCCTCAGATGCCTGTTTATTTTTTTAATTTGCAAATGTTTAGCTCATATCAAAGTTGCCTTTATTATCATTTCAAAATATATGAACTTATATATTTTGATTTATTAACTCCCTGCTGTGAAAGATGGGAAATTTATTTAATCTTTTGTCTCCCCTAACACTCTTCTCTCTCTCAACCTCCCAGTTTTTGGAAGCCATGTTATTTTTACGTTGTTAATGTCTATAGGATTTTTCTTTTTTTCTTTTTTTAAAGATTTTATTTATTTATTTGAGAAAGAGAGAGAGCATGAGCGAGGAGAAGGTCAGAGGGAGAAGCAGACTCCCCATGGAGCTGGGAGCCCGATATAGGACTCGATCCCGGGACTCCGGGATCATGACCTGAGCTGAAGGCAGTCACTTAGAGCCACCCAGGTGCCCTATAGGATTTTTCTTAAACTATAATTAGGTATCCCACACTTTGTCTACAGCCTGATTCTAAAAAGTGAAATGTGTTTCTGCAGCTATTACTTACTGTAGGACCAAGGAGTATAATTGGCTCCACAGAGAAGACTGTAAGTGAACCTGTAACTAAGCTTTGCTACTGAAAGGAAGCTCTTCCCAGTGCGCTCTAATGTTACAACTTTTCATTTTCTAGCTCCCCTTCCTTCTGAGTCGCACTGACTTTCTCCTTCCTCTTGCATCCTTATCATCCTGCATATTGGATTCTCTCTACATTCTTGAATAATTTTTTAAACAGGTTCCACGTATAGTAAACTTTTTGAGTTTCACACATTCAAAAATATCTTTATTTCTCTTACATACTCAGTTGAAACTTTAGTTTGGATATAAGAATTAGGATTCGAAATTTTTTTCCTTTTGAAAACTTTGTTTTATTTTCTTGTAGCAACCAGTGATGCTGATGAGAAAATTAACTTCCTTGTTTTTGTTCCATCATAGATAAACTGTTTTTTTTTTCTCTTCTTAATTCTTAGAGACCCAAAGTTCCACCAGGATGTACCTGATGTTTTCATCAATTCTAAGACATATTTTGTGTCCCACTCAGTGTTTTAACAATTTGAAACTGAGATGCTTTACAACTTGTGTGCACATCATAATTTAATATGCAACAGTTTTGCTCTTGGTACCTAAAATAAGGATGTGCCTTACAACCACTGGCATCTGAGATTTGATGAAATACAACAGATTCTCTGCTTTTCTTTTTAATCACATTTAGCATTTAATGGGACTTTCCCATCTGAAAGTTAATGTTTCTTTGCTTTAGTTTATGGAAATTTTCTTTTCTTTTTTTTTTTTTATTGCTGTCTTGCCTCTGTTGTACCTGTCTTGCTTCCTGAAAACTCTATTATGAAGGTATTAGATCTCTTGGATTCATCCTCCATAGTTTAACTTTTCTCAAAATTTGTCTGCCATTTTACACTATGTTCTAAGAGACTGTTCACTGAATCTTCCAGATTATTTTTTTAAAGATTGATTGGTTGATTGATTTAAAAGAGAGAGCGTGTGGTGGAAAGGACAGAGGAAAAGGGAGAGAGAGAATCTTAAGCTGACTCAGTGCTAAGCAAGCAAGCCAATGTGGAGCTTGATCTCACAATCCTGAGATCATGACCAGGGCCAGAATCAAGAGTCAGACACTTAACCAACTGAGCCACCATTCTTCCAGATTATTATCTGGGTCTTCAGCTTTGTCAGTTTTATTATTCAGCACTGCCCATTGCTGTCTTGTTGGTGTTGTTACTTTCAAGAAATTATTCTTTTCCTTATACTGTTCCTTTCCCATAGCTGCCTGTCCCTCCTTAATGGAGAAGTTTCTCATGAATGTTTCCCCAATATATTTATTTTAAAAATGTCTTTTTTGCTCCTGAAACTGTTCCAAAAAACAGAAATGGAAGGAAAACTTCCAAACTCATTTTATGAGGCCAGCATCACCTTGATCCCCAAACCAGACAAGGATCCCATCAAAAAAGAGAATTACAGACCAATATCCTTGATGAACACAGATGTGAAAATTCTCACCAAAATACTGGCCAATAGGATCCAACAGTACATTAAAAGGATTATTCACCACGACCAAGTGGGATTTATTCCAGGGCTGCAAGGTTGGTTCAACATCCGCAAACCCATCAATGTGATACAATACATTAATAAAAGAAAGAATAAGAACCATATGATACTCTCAATAGATGCTGAAAAAGCATTTGACAAAGTGCAGCATCCCTTCCTGATTAAAACTCTTCAAAGTGTAGGGATAGAGGGCACATACCTCAATATTATCAAAGCCATCTATGAAAAACCCACCGCAAATATCATTCTCAATGGAGAAAAACTGAAAGCTTTTCTGCTAAGGTCAGGAACACGGCAAAGATGTCCGTTATCACCACTGCTGTTCAACATAGTACTAGAAGTCCTAGTCTCAGCAATCAGACAACAAAAAGAAATTAAAGGCATCCAAATTGGCAAAGAAGAAGTCAAACTATCACTCTTTGCAGATGATATGATACTATATGTGGAAAACCCAAAAGGCTCCACTCCAAAACTGCTAGAACTTGTACAGGAATTCAGTAAGTGTCAGGATATAAAGTCAGTGCACAGAAATCAGTTGCATTTCTTTACACTAACAACAAGACAGAATAAAGAGAAATTGAGGAGTCAGTCCCATTTACAATCGTACCCCAAACCATAAGATACCTAGGAATAAATCTAACCAAAGAGGCAAAGAATCTATACTCAGAAAACTATAAAGTACTCATGAAAGAAATTGAGGAAGACACAAAGAAATGGAAAAATGTTCCATGCTCATGGATTGGAAGAACAAATATTGTGAAAATGTCTATCCTGCCTAAAGCAATCTATGCATTTAATGCAATCCCTATCAAAATCCCATTCGTTTTTTTTCAAAGAAATAGAACAAATAATCCTAAAATGTATATGGAACCAGAAAAGACCTCAAATAGTGAAAGGAATATTGAAAAAGAAAACCAAAGTCAGTGGCATCACAATTCCAGACTTCAAGCTCTATTACAAAGCTGTCATCATCAAGACAGTATGGTACTGGCACAAAAACAGACACATAGATCAATGGAACAGAATAGAGAGCCCAGAAATAGACCCTCAACTCTATGGGCAACTAATCTTCGACAAAGCAGGAAGGAATGTCCAATGGAAAAAAGACAGCCTCTTCAACAAATGGTGCTGGGAAAATTAGACAGCCACATGCAGAAAAATGAAATTGGACTATTTCCTTACACCACACATGAAAATAGACTCAAAATGGATGAAGGACCTCAATGTGAGAAAGGAATCCAACAAAATCCTTGAGGAGAATGCAGGCAGCAACCTCTTTGACCTCAACCACAGCAACTTCTTCTTAGGAACATCGCCAAAGGCAACAGAAGCAAGGGCAAAAATGAACTATTGGGATTTCATCAAGATCAAAAGCTTTTTCACAGCAAAGAAAACACTTAACAAAACCAAAAGACAACTGACAGAATGGGAGAAGATATTTGCAAATGACATATCAGATAAAGGGCTAGTATCCAAAATCTATAAAGAGCTTAGCAAACTCAACACCCAAAGAACAAATAATCCAATCAAGAAATGGGCAGAGGACATGAACAGACATTTCTGCAAAGAAGACATCCAGATGGCCAACAGACACATGAAAAAATGCTCCACATCACTCGGCATCAGGGAAATACAAATCAAAACCACAATGAGATACCACCTCACACCAGTCAGAATGGCTAAAATTAACAAGTCAAGAAATGACAGATGCTGGCGAGGATGCGGAGAGAGGGGAACCCTCCTACACTGTTGGTGGGAATGCAAGCTGGTGCAACCACTCTGGAAAACAGTGTGGAGGTTCCTCAAAAAACTGAAAATAGAGCTACCTTATGACCCAGCAATTGCACTACTGGGTATATATCCTAAAGATACAAACGTGGTGCTCCAAAGGGGCACGTGCACCCGAATGTTTATAGCAGCAATGTCCGCAATAACCAAACTGTGGAAAGAACCTAGATTTCCATCAAGAGATGAATGGATAAAGAAGATGTGGTATATATACACAATAGAATACTATGCAGCCATCAAAAGAAATGAAATCTTGCCATTTGTGACGACGTGGATGGAACTAGAGGGTATTATGCTTAGCGAAATAAGTCGGTCGGAGAAAGACAACTATCATATGATCTCTTTGATATGAGGAAGTGGAGATGCAATGTGGGGGGGTTGGGGGGAGTTAGGAAAAGAAAAAATGAAAGAAGATGGGATTGGGAGGGAGACAAACCATAAAAGACTCAATCTCAAAAAACAGACTGAGGGTTGCTGGGGGGAGGGGGGACGGGAGAGGGTGGTGGGGATATGGACATTGGGGAGGGTATATGCTATGATGAGTGCTGTGAAATGTGTAAACCTGGCGATTCACAGACCTGTACCCCTCGGGATAAAAATACATTATAAGTTTATTAAAATAAATTAATTAATTAAAAAATGTCTTTTTTGTTCATTCCCTGAATTCACCGTATTTCTTTTTTTTTTTTTAAAGATTTTATTTATTTATTTGACAGAGAGATCACGAGTAGGCAGAGAGGCAGGCAGAGAGAGAGGGGGGGAAGCAGGCTCCCCACTGAGCAGAGAGCCCGATGTGGGGCTCAATCCCAGGACCCTGAGATCATGAACTGAGCCGAAGGCAGAGGCTTAACCCACTGAGCCGCCCAGGCGCCCCTTAACTGTATTTCTTATGGAACCAATGGCTGTTTGTTCTCTTTGTTCTTTCACTCACTAAATATTTGCTGAATTCTTACTTTGTGACAGGAAGCATTCTAGGAACTAAAGATACAACAGAAAACAGGACAGGTTTGAAGCAGAAGGGACATAGTTGAGAGGCATTTTGAAAGAAGCAGAACTTAGGGCACTCTGTGTGAGAAGGCATCTGGCTAGAATTTCTTACTTGGGCAACTAGATGGACAGTGGTATCATTCACTAAGACAAGAAAAAAAAAATAATCAGAGTAGAGACAATTTTGTATGCTAGTATTCTTTTCTTATTTAATGAAGAAGAATTTGGTAAGTTTGGATTGAGATACTTAGAGTTTGAGAAACCCAAGGTACATTCAAATGATGACATATAATAGGCAACAGAAACAAGGGCCTGGAATTTGGGAGCGGGGTTAATCCTAGAGATGGAATTTGGAGTCACCAGTATTTTAGTTGAAGCTGAACACTTAGACAAGGCCATTCATAAAATTTACAGAGAGAGAAAAGCAGAAGGTCGGGATGAAGCCTGTGTCCCAGTGTGGCTGACCTACAGTTCTGATTTATCCTTGGCTGATAGGGAATTTTCAAACCTGGAACCCTAACCCATCGCTCTTACCTTAGTTCTCAAATCTCTAACTCCTACTCCATCGGTCCTCACAGTCCTGGAGGGCCCTTTGGAGCCCTAGGACTACCCAAATAAATGCTCCTTTGCTTGTTGACATGCTATCTCAAACTCCCTAGAAGAAACCACCAACTACTACTACGGACCATGACTCGGTCTTCCCGTGGCCCATGTGACAGGAAGCGAAACAAAAACAAAGTCTAAGATACAGGAACACTAATTTAACAAAAACCGAAAGTGTTTGTTATCATTAGTCCTCCGTGGATTCAAAACGGTGAAGATGACCAAAGTGACCGAGGGGAGCACTTTTTAGAATCTTTCCACTTCTTTGTTCTCAAAGGGCACAATCCCCTGGAACCGCCTCTCTCCCTCAGGCACATGGAGTACAGAGCCTGTTCACTGCCATTTGGTTAACAATGGACGGAGGAAATCACTGGGGTAAGAATTCCAAGCTTTGGAGGGCACTTGCCAGTATGCTAATGGGGAAAAAAAATTAATCCAAATTTTAAAAAGTAACCCACAAAAAGTTAGGAAAGCAATCTGGTAAAAGAAAATAAGTTCCCATGTAGAAAGACCTTTGTATTTATTTACTTCACTATACCCAAAGTCATATCCATAATTGAAAGTTTATCAAAAAGACTCTGTTTACATTCACGTATAGTAAAAACGAGGTCCAATTTTTCAAGGCTCCCTTTTCCTGCCTCTCACATAATGAACAACTCTTTAATAACTAAAGATAAGACTGTTGCTTGCTATACCGTATCTTCTATAAAGCAAATAATTATTCAATCTCTCCAAAAGACAATACTCCTACAAGGACTAAGATAGCTTCTCTTTTCATTTAAAAAAAAAAAAAAAAGCACCACATGTAGACTAGAGTGTTTGCTCTCCAGTTTAAGTTGAACTTTCAACTCTACTAGAGCATGTTATATTGAATCCTGGCTCTGTGCACATTAAACCGTCATTTTGTTTTGTCAGCTGCTGACATTCCACTTTCTCTGGAATACGCATGCTGGTCTTTATGTGGCTGCTTCATTGACAGGTGCAAACATTGGACTGCGAAACAACAGATAGAGGTGAAAGTGAATGGTAATATTAAGAGAAAAGCAGATAACTTCCTAAGTAGGAAAATGTAAATTGAATAATTATAAAAATAACCAAAAATTGTGATTAGAAATAATTTGTTATAAGTGCTTCTCATTTTCTGTTGAATTTATATACATAATCAAAAAATCATAAAAATAAGAAATCAGGTTCATTTATAACAGAGATTATAATTCTCAAGTTTGTTCTTCATTTTTAGCACTGAAAACGTGTTAAAAACATGCTCACTTTCTAAATTAGGAATCAACAACAAGGTCTGTAATAACAGAAGATGTGAAATTTTGTTTATCAATTGACATTAGATTAACCATATTTCCTATCAGATCCACTTTCTCCTTTTCTTGTCCATGAAGGAGTCATTACATTCTCTTCTTTCTCCTAATTTCCACAAACATCCCTCTTCTGAAAGTTTGGCCATCCTTTGTGGGCTTTCCTGCCTCCTTGCCTGTCTCTCCTTTAAGCCATTAAATATATTACTATCAAAACAATCTTTCTATCTCATCATGAAGAAAGATCATCTTCTGCCCCTAAAATTTCATTAATCTTGACCTTTACATTAACATTCCTTTTTTTTTTTTTTAAACCCAAACACCTAATTTTTAAACACTAGCATGTCCCAGTGCATGCTGGTTGGTAGAGGAGTGGGGGGAATGACAAGCCCATGAAGAGAGGAGAACCAGTCCGTGTGTTGACAATTTGGAGAAAAGAAACTGGGGAATTAGGAATATTGAAATAAAATATGAGACTGTATGCAAGCTAGCATTAATCATTGAATAGGCCAAAAGTAAAAATAAAACATTTATCTACATATATCACCAGTGAATTTTCTTCTAACAACAGGGAATTCTCTCAAAAATAGGACAAGTCTTCACTGGATGCAGCCCAAGGCCCATTTGATGTGCCTCAAGGGGGCCACTTCCTGTCTGCCAGGGGGCTTTCAGACATCTTGGCAGATGATGGGGCTACAAAGCCCTACAGAATCCAGGCTGATCCAGGCTGTATGCAAATCTCAGGACAAAAGTTTATGTGGATGAGGCCTCCTCCCCTGGCTCTAGATCATCCTACACTTTACATATAAACCTTCTATCAAACTAATCTTAAAAATTTGTACTCAAAACTCTTCCATGATGGAAATATCTCTACTAAAGATGATGAAACCCTTGTTTATAATAGCCAAAGAATAGAAACAATATCTCTGGAAGGCCCTCTTAAATTGACAGAAGTTGGTTAAGTAAATTATGCTAGCTCCATGGAGTAAAATACCATATGTCATTTATTATATACATTGAATGGTGTATGTACAAATCTGCATCAAGATTTGTCTGAAAGGATGGTCCAAGGAGTTTTTAATAATTACCTCTGGGTGGCAGGATTCTTCTTTACTTTCTTCTTTGACATTTCTTTATTGAGAAAATTTGCTATAAGTATGAATATTTTATTTTAAAAAAATTCAGACTTTTGGCATCCCACATAGGATGCAAAAAAAAAAAAAAAAAAAAAAAAGCCACTGCTAGAAAAATCCCAATAGACTACAAAGTCACAGACTTTCTGGGACCCATACGAGAACCGAGGTCACGACCAGGCAACATGAATTCCAAAGAGGAGCAAGACCTTCCAATGGGAGAAGTGACACACGGTCTCACCTACAGCAGAGGCAGCACCCACCAGTTGCAACACAAGCAGGTAAGAAAAATAAGCTAAAATGTATGAAACCACTGAAAAGCAAGCATGGGTTAACAGAGCAGTTTGAACTAGCTGGGGGGACATTATAAGGGGAGTTCACACTCACTCTCAGCTTTTTATCCCATCTCCTACCAGATGCTCAGGAGGGTTATTGAGGGCAGGGCAAGACACTTGTTGATGGTGCAGACTTCAGGAAGGGACCAGCAGATGCTAAGAGAAAAGTACCTTCCCTGAGATAGAAGGAAAAGTCTTAAGTCCCTGGGAGAGGGGAAGCAAACTCTGGCCAATCAGACTCAAAGAAGGTGATCAGTGGAGAAGTGTAAGGCACCAAGTCCCACCCACTTCTCCCAGAGATTTCCTTCCTAGGAAAGAAAAACTTTCAGCTGCTGGGGAGGGCAGCAAAGCTTCTTGCTTCCAGGGCATTGGCGAAGGCATGATATGGTAAGGGGAAAAAACAAAAGCAACATTTCCTTCCCTGGTAAGCAATTGTCTTGGGCCTTAGAGTCTGTAATAATACCAAGTGGAGGTTTCTACTGTTGCAGGAGGGACAGGAAACTCCTGCCCAAGGTCAGCTTCAAATACAGGCAGAGGTAGAACACCACAGGCAGGAAGGGCAGGAGTCCTGAGAAAGCCCACCTCTGAGGTCCAGGAACACAGCACTCCCCAAAGGCTGGTCTGAATTAGAACGAGAGAGAACCCTCTCTTCCTCACTTATGGATTACCAAGGAAGAGCTGCCTACTACTGAGGGAGGGATAGGAACCTAGAGAAAGACTTCCCCTGTGGCACAAGTGGACAGATTCTGCAAAGTCGAGGGAGGAGCAGCTCACAGAGAAAAGCATTCTGTTGCTCTCACTCCCACTCCAAGCACATATCCACTGCAAAAGGAGTATCATGGCCTCAGTCCTTTAAGAAGAACCACAGCAACCACCAAACTCAACTCAATTCAACTTGTAGCTAGATTGGCTCAACTCGTTACCATAACAATCTGATATAAAAAGAGGAATGCCCTTTCCAGATGTGAATACTATTTACTTCCATTTCTACTAGTCTACACAGGATGCTTGGTATTTAATCAAAAATTATGAGACAGAAAAAAGACAAGGAATAAAGAACTTGTCAGGAGACAAAGCTATCAATGGAACCAGGTTCAAAGATGACCCAGATCTTGGAACTATCAATTGGGACTTTAAAATAACTATAAATAACTATAATTAAAATGTTAAAAAAAGCTGGGAGAAAAGGTTAACAACATAGATGATAATAAATAATGAATTTCAGAAGAATGATGAAAAAATACATAAAGAGTTAAATGGAAATACTAGAAATGAAAAAGATAACACTAAAAATGAAGAATTTGGGCCCCTGGGTGTCTCAGATGGTTAAGCAGCTGCCTTTGGCTCAGGTCCTGGGATTGAGTCCTGCATCGGGCTCCTTGCTCCTTAGGGAGCCTGTTTCTCCCTCTGCCTCTCTTTCATGAATAAATAAATAAAATCTCTAAAAAATGAAAAAAAAATAAAAATGAAGAATTTCTCTGATGACTCATCAATTTGAAGGTAGGACAAAAGAAGTTCCCCTAACTAAAACACAAAGAAGAAAAAAATAGTTCAAAATTGATGAGGGGCACCTGGATGGCTCAGTGGGTTAAGCTTCTGCCTTCAGCTCAGGTCATGATCTCAGGGTCCTGGAATTGAGCCCTACACTGGGCTCTCTGCTCAGCGGGGAGCCTGTTTCCCTCTCTCTCTCTCTGCCTGCCTCTCTGCCTACTTGTCGTCTCTCTCTGTCAAATAAATAAATAAAATCTTTTGAAAAAAATATTGATGAGCAGAACATCCAAGAGTTGTGGGACAGTATCAGTCTAACATATGCGTAACTGGAGTCTTAAGAGGAGAAGAGGGAGAGAGTAGGGCAAAAGAGATAATTGGAGATAATGGTCAGAAGTTAAATGAAAGACATCAAATCACAAATTCAAGAAGCTCAACCAAGGGACAGAGAGAGAATGCATTGCTAGCAGACCTGCGCTCTAAGAGCTGCAAAAGGAAGTTCTTCAGGAAGAGGGACTATGATACCAGATGGAAACTTAGATCACTTAGATCTACATTAAGAAATGAAAGCTCCAGGGGGATGCCTGGCTGGCTCAGTTGGTAGTGCATGCGACTCTTGATCTCAGGGTTGTGAGTTCAGACCACACATTGGGTGTGGAGCCTACTTAAAAAAAGATTAAGAAATGAAAGGTCCAGAAATGGTATAAGTGTCAAATCTCCTATTACAAATTATATCTTTTTTTATATGAAAATATATTAAACTTTAAAATTTTTGAAGGATACAACATGCGAGGAATTCCAAGGACTGTACTTTTGATGGAAACATTAGAAAGGGTTATCCAGGGGCATTTGAAGCAAGATGCATGGACAGTTATGAGTTTCATAATGACTTTTTGGAGAGCACTTAAGAAACACTATCTTTGCCACTGAGACTAAGCTATGTGGTAGGAAATTGTCAAAGGTTCCTAAAAATTTCGGTGACTTCTTATTGATCTCCTATCAATCAGTTATTTAGGTGCTTCAGTCTGAAATCTTTTTGTTGTTGTTGCTTTCCTAATACTTATTGTCCTAGCTCTTCCAATGGTTGTACAAAAATCTAAAACTGTATATTAAAGTCTTTCTAATCTTAACATAAGCAATTAACTTAAAAAATATGTTCATGCCTTATTTCATGTAAATGAACAGAAATGTTATGTATCTTAACCAGAATTACAATCTAGGCTGTCCAGGCTCATGCCAATCAATTCTGTTGGCCGGAGGAGAGCGTGGATGGCTCAGCTGGTTAAGCAGCAACTCTTGGTTTCAGCTCAGGGCATGATCTTGGGGTTCTGGGATCAAGCCCCATGTCAGGCTCTGTGCTCAGTGGGAAGTCTGCTTGAGGATTCTCTCTCTCTTTCTCTCTGCCTGCCCCTACCCTGCTCATGCTCTCTCCCTTTCTCTCTCCAAAATAAATAAATCTTTAAAAAAATTTCTGGTGGCATAAAACTGAATATTCACTCACCATATGTATACTTTTAATCAATGGATTCACTGAACTCCATAACACTTCATGGCATTTGTTGTAGGTAACTACATATTATATTATATTATATTATATTATATTATATTATATTATATTATATTATTCATGTATATGAGCATACATGAATATGTATATATGTGTGTGTATATATATATGTGTGTGTGTGTGTGTGTGTGTATATATATATATATTCATGTATCCAACAGAGGGATGGATCCCACGTTGAAATTGGTGAAGGAGATCCTTTGCAAGATCTTTAAAACTCTAAATAAAATTGTACCTTGATTCCCTAATTAAGTTGCATAACCTAACAATCCTTAAGAACTCTTTAGGTTTGACAGCGAATATCATCCTCAATGAGGAAAAGCTGACAGCCTTCGTTCTGAGATCAGGAACAAGACAAGGATGTCCACTCTCGCCACGTTGTTCAACATAGTACTAGAAGTCCTGGCAACAGCGATTAGACAACAAAAAGAAATAAAAGGTATTCAAATTGGCAAAGAAGAAGTCAAACTCTCTCTCTTTGCAGATGGCATGACACTTTATATGGAAAACCCAACAGACTCCGCCCCCAAACTGCTAAAACTCATACAGCAATTCAGTAATGTGGCAGGTTACAAAATCAATGTACAGAAATCAGTTGCTTTCTTATACACTAACAATGACAATATAGAAAGGGAAATTAGAGAATTGATTCCATTTACTATAGCACCAAGAACCATAAGATAGCTGGGAATACACCTAACCAAAGAAGTAAAGGATCTGTACTCAAGTAACTACAGAATAATCGTGAAAGAAATTAAAGAAGACACAAAAAGATGGAAGAGCATTCCATGCTCATGGAATAAATAAACATTGGAAGAATAAACATTGTTAAAATGTCTACACTGCCTAGAACAATCTATACTTTCAATGCCATCCCGATCAAAATTCTACTGGCATTTTTCAAAGAGCTGGAACAAACAAACCTAAAATTTGTATGGAACCAGAAGAGACCCTGAATTGCTAAGGAAAGGTTGAAAAAGAAAAACAAAACCGGGGGCATCATGTTGCCTGATTTCAAGATTACTATGAAGCTGTGATCACCAAGACAGCATGGTACTGCCACAAAAACAGACACAGAGGCCAGTGGAACAGAGTAGAGAGCCCAGATACAGACCCTCAACTCTATGGTCAAATAATCTTCAACAAAACAGGAAAAAATATACAGTGGAAAAAAGACAGTTTCTTCAATAAATGGTGCTGGGAAAATTGGAAAGCTATGTGTAGAAGAATGAAACTTGACCATTCTCTTATACCATACACAAAGATAAACTCAAAATGGATAAAAGACCTCAATGTGAGGCAGGAATCTATCAAAATCCTAGAGGAGAACATAGGCAGTAACCCCTTCGACATCGGCCACAGCAACTTCTTTCAAGACATGTCTCCAGAAGCAAAGGAAATAAAAGTGAAAATGAACTTTTGGGACTTCATCAAAGCTTCTGCACAGCAAAGGAAACAGTCAGCAAGACAAAGAGGCAACCCATGGAATGAGAGAAGATATTTGCAAATGACACTACAGACAAAGGGCTGATATCCAAGATCTATAAAGAACTCCTCAAACTCAACACACACAACACAGATAATCATGTTAAAAAATGGGCAGAAAACATGAACAGACACTTCTCCAAAGAAGACATACAAATGGCAACAGACATATGAAAAAATGTTCATCATCATTAGCCATCAGGGAGATTCAAATCAAAACCACATTGAGATACCACCTTACACCAGTTAGAATGGCCAAAATTAACAAGACAGTAAACAACAAGTGTTAGAGAGGATGTGGAGAAAGGGGAACCCTCTTACACTGTTGGTGGGAATGCAAGTTGGTGCAGCCACTTTGGAAAACAGTGTGGAGATTCCTTAAGAAATTAAAAACAGTGCTACCCTATGACCCTGCAATTGCACTACTGGGTATTTACCCCAAAGATATAGATGTAGTGAAAAGAAGGGCCACGTGTACCCCAATGTTCATAGCAGCAATGACCACAGTCACTAAACTGTGGAAAGAACCAAGATGCCCTTCAACGGACAAATGGATAAGGAAGATGTGGTCCATATACACTATGGAGTATTATGCCTCCATCAGAAAGCATGAATACCCAACTTTTGTATCAACGTGGATGGGACTGGAGGAGATTATGCTGAGTGAAATAAGTCAAGCAGAGAGAGTCAATTATCATATGGTTTCACTTACTTATGGAGCATAAGGAATAACACAGAGGACATGGGGAGATGGAAAGGAGAAGTGAGTGGGGGGAAATCGGAGGGGGAGACAAACCATGAGAGACTGTGGACTCCGAGAAACAAACTGAGGGGTTTGGAGGGGAGGGGGGTAAGGGGTTGGTTGAGCCTGGTGGTGGGTATTAAGGAGGGCACGTATTGCATGGAGCACTGGGTGTGATGCATAAACAATGAATTATGGATCACTGAAAAAACCCACAGCTGAAACCCAAGCAAATGGAAATAAAGCAACACCGTGCGGTGGGGGGGCAAGATGGCTGCTCTGTGGGCACCTGAATGTCACACTTCTGTTACCTCCAGGGTGATATATTACATGTGGTCAGGACCTAGCAACTGCCCCTGGCTGAGAGTAACTAGGGAAGAACAGAAATCGATACCAATCTCAAATTTATCTTTTCCTGATTCCCACAACTGTATCTTAGGTCCTTAATTTGTACTGAAGTATCAACAAACTACAAATAAAATGCTATCACCGTTCTCCAAGAACACTACAAGAAGACAAAGCACAAAACCCATTACGTGATTCTTAATAAAAAACATTGTTCATTTGTGCAATACTGAATATGACTTTCACTAAAATATTTTCACTTCCAAATACACTGAAAATATTTATCATCGAACTACTCAGAATAAGCTACTGTAGAAAGCAAAAGCCACCGTTCAGTTGACTTCTAAATATAATATCACTCAGCTTGCCAATTTTGGTCCCTGAGAGCAGAATCTAAAGATGAATTCTTTTTAGTGGTAAATGAAGAATTTGATTTTGAAATAAATAAGTAGAGTGTATGATTTTAATAATCTCTACATTTTAAAGTTATTTGATAAAAGAAAGATCTAGTACAGTAAGGAAAATTCTTCTGTGTCAACAAAATCTATCAAAACACAGTGAGTATCCTTTGGCAACCTCCAAGACCACGCACACGCGCAGGAGATCTTTTATCTGTATTAAACAGCCACCCAGTGTGGCCAGATCCACAACGAGCCGAATGCTGGCATTCCCATACTGCTCTGCAGAACTCCTAACTGCCTGCTCTACCAAGCAAGACCACAGTTAAAAAGCATGAAATAATGAAACAATAAACAGATTTTATTATTTTCTCCCCTGATGATGTTCATTTTAAACTTCATGTGCAATTTAATCAAATAAGAGGGTTGCATAGGAGAGCAATGGTCAATTTCAGAAAGAAAGTTTTTTTTCCTCACCTACCTAGCCTATAATACAAGAGATCTAGAACAATCATTCTCTATCCTATACTAATATTTTTTTATTAAGTTACTAGCTTGCAAGGTGAATAAGATAATTGCAAAACTATTGCAAAAAATATTTCACCTGACAATTTTTAAAATGTTAAAAAGAAGAATCATGTTCTAGAGTTTTCACAGAAGTCTTATGCTGTACAAATTGCTTTGTATTAGCTGAATTTTAAGAATGGGAACATGATTGGCTTGTCCATGTCCCACTTCCCACACAGAGGGTCCTGATGCTTTCTGCAGATCTAAGCACACACCATATGTTCTGTCAGCATAGACCAGGTTACCCCGTGGAAGCCCAGAAGTTACTGGGTGCAACCTTAATTAACTAATTATCCAAGGAGGGGGAGGGGCAAAAGCCCTGGGAATCCAGTCTAACCTTGTTATGTGAAACCTTAGTATCTGAAATGTTTCCCAGATATCAAAAAATAAACTTTACACAAAACGCTGTACAAATACAAATTTCATGTTGTGAAATCTTTCATAAATAGAAATCAAACAGCGATGTTCCTATCATGCTTTTCAGACTGGCTAAACACTCAGTTTATCACTGTGTACCCCACTGTGTGAAGCACGTGTGCCGTTCCCACCGAATGACACAGATTTCAAAAAATAAGTATGATTAATTAGATAAGATAAATGACTGATGTAAAAAGTTCCTTCGGCAAGCTGTTTGGTCATTTATGTGCGATAAATGTTACAAAGCCCTTTAAAGACAGTGTTTAAGAAGTCCAGTTACCTCACTATAATGAAAGATGTAAAAGAGGAAAAGAGGACAGTTAAAGTCCGTGTGCATAATACATCAGGTTAGTCTGCAGTGAGGACGGTACCATATGGAAAGGTGAAACAGGGGATCCTTATCGTCAAATTGTGAACTACAAAAGTTCATATGATAGTAATAGTAGTGAACTAGAAAAAGATATTTCACTTGAAAATCGAGTCAATTAATATAAATATGTAAACACCAGCTGACATCACCTCCCCGCCCCCCAACCCCTGGTCTAATTTTTACTTATGGTTACACATTAACTTTTGAGTCTCTCCAGCCAACAAGACACACTGTTAGGCTTTGGCAACATCAAAATAACAATCAGTACAGTTAGAAGGAGAGACTCAGGCCCTGACATCGCACTGAACTGACCCCCCTGGACGATCCTATCCGCCCACATCTCTCCTTGGCGGTGCATCTTCTGTGGGGGAGAACAAGTGGTTATTTCCGCCCCTCATGCCTGTGAACTTGGAAGCTCCATCTCGGCTGGAAATTGAGGACCCTGTTGTTTCTTATCTGCAACTGTAGGGTTTAGTCAGGGCCTTGGGCTCGCTGCAGGGACCAGGGCAGCTCCCCCTGCTGCTGCGGTCTGGGGGTGAGAGGTTCCTACCGACCCTGCTCGGCAGTCCTCCCGCCATCTTCTCGGAGCCTCAGACCACAGACTCTGCCCACCCCCCACCACCAAAGGACTTGATTTCATGGCAGTCAATGGAGCCTTCTGGAACAGGACACAGCCTCGGCTGCATGCTTCCTAAGTCCAAGTCTTTAGACTAGAGCCCTTACCCAGTGTGGCTGATCGATCCTCTCAGGTCAGCCGGCAACATTGCATACTCGGACATGGGGCTGGGGTGTTCGTAGTTCGTTTGCTTGTTTGGTTTTTGTGAGCAAAAAACAAAACAAAAAACAAACTCCATAAACACACAAAAAACAAGTAAACACAAACTTCCCAAGAACTGCATGCTAAACATCTTATTTCAGCAGCGTCCACACGTTAAGCCGACATTGAGTTGAACAACACAGAACTTAACATGCTCTTTTATACAAACCAGTAGTACTGCCTTGGGTCCAGTAAAGGCAATTCTGATTATTTGAGGGGGGGATGTTGGATTAGGAGAGTAACAGCACATCATTCATGCACGCTAGTCTCAGCTGGTGTGAGTTAATCCATTTGTCAACTTAGAATACGAGAAGCAAAAGGACTGTACAGCTGCATGTCCTTCAGGGCATTTTCAGTAAGCTTCGGACAGGTATTGGGCAAGTAAGGAGTTAGAAATTATATACCCAAGACTGTGCTTGGAATGTGGCTTTTCTAGCTTGCTAATTTAATAGAGACCCACTGAGCCTTAGCGACTAAGTTAAATAAAGGACCTCGTTGAGGATAATGGTGGCATCCTCTTGGGCAGTCAAGGGTCCAATGAGAGCACACTGATGTAGAAAGAGCAGCTAGACCCCCGCCCCCTCCGCCCAGAGTAGTAGGGAGCATCCGGTGTAGGAGACCATCAGCCTTGCTCATGTGGGACTTGAGCTTGCAACAGTGCTAAGAGGACAGTGAGTGGCCCCTGTGTGGACGCAGGTGTGGTCACAGGAGCAGTTCTTACCGAAGGCTGCTCTTCCTTTGCAGATTTCTTTGGAGTCTTAACTTTCTTGGTCTTCATAGTCACTGATGTACTGATGGAGGGTGAGTGTGGTCTTGAACCGGCTCTAGGTCTGGATGGAATCCTGGGCTGTGAGGGCCACGGGGACAGGGAAGTCTCTTTCCCCTTGACTAGTTTCAGGCTCTGGCACACAAAAAGAAATGGTTTGGTGATTCTCACTTCATTCTTCAGATTTGTGTCCCTTTCTTTTCCACCCGTGAACTGGCATTGCAGGGTCAAATTTTCAGTCCCAAAGGGCATGGATCTGGTCCTTTTCCCAGTCCCACACTCTCTTTTGGCCTGACTCAGTGTGCAGGCTGGGTCTGTTTTTCCTCTCCTCCCGCTGATGCCACTGCACCAAGAAAAGCGTACCAACAGGATCGGTGTTTTCTGGAAGCACCTGGAAAGGTGGGAGTGTTGAGGAGTAGGGTGATGGGACAGCTTGAGGTCTGTATCTTATTTGTAAGAAGCTAGGAGAATAGAAGGTAGGAGTGAAGGGACAGGAATCTGAAGAGATAGGGCATGAGCCTAAGGCTCCGTGTACCAGGACACTTTGCCCATTCCTTCAGCCAGGTTTGCATTCTTGTTGGCTTATACCTCTCTCACTGAGCTCAGCCGTCAGGCTGCTGGGCTCCCATCCATACTTTAAAGCATGTTCTTCTTCAAACTCAGATTTTGGAAAGTGAAAAGTCTCAGTAGGGTATGTATACCTTCTTCAACCCAGATGTCAAAATAAGGCTCACACAGAATAAAAGAAGATAAAAGAATTTAAATTTAAATGCAAACCTTGCTGCTTATACTGCCCAACTTCTTCCTTGTTTCCATGTCCTCCTTCTGTTTATTAATCTATGAAATTGAAGGTGCATATCATTTGTTATCATTTGCAAAGATTAATTAAAAAGAATTTTCTATAAAACTTCCTCGAGCAATGAAAGAATAGAATTGTAAACCACTTAACTGCTAACACTATTATGAGAACATAAGTTATAATGGTGCATATGAATTAGAAAAGTAATGTGTACCCAGAAAAAGCACTTAAAAGAGGTGAATAGAAAGAAAGCTGTAAATATTTAAAGTCATTAGCATTTGTTCATTGCTTTAAGCATAATAGAGATTATAGAGAAACACAGATTGTTTGCTTTTGTATTAATAATTTCTTTCATATATTATTATGATAGCTATAAATACCAGGTCTTAAAAATAAGTTTTGGAAAAATTTCAGATAATTCAATATCCAGAATTCAATAATGTAATGATGAAATTTTGATTTAAGGAATCAATTCTAGTTTCCAGGCATAAAAGGCTTTTTATCATATATATATAATTGAAATATAACCAACATAGAATATTATATTAGTTTCAGGTCTATAACATAATAATTCAAAATTTGTATATATTGCAAAATGATGGCCACAATGAATCTAGCTAATATCCACTACCACTTAGTTAAAATTTTTTCTTGTGATAGAAACTTTGGAGATTTACTCTCTTAGCAACTTTCAAATGTATAATAAGGTATTATTAACTATGGTCATCATGTTGTACATTATATTCCTGTGACTTATTTATTTTATAGCTGGAAATTTGTACCTTTTGACCACCTTCACCCATTTCACCCACTTCCCATCCTACCTTTGGAAACCACCAATTCATTCTCTATAAGTTCATGTTTTCATTTTTTTACATTCCACATGTACGTGAGATTATACGGTATTTGTCTTCCTCTGACTCACTTCACTTTGTATCATTTCTTTAACATCCATCCATCTTGTTGCAAGAAGCAAGAAATACATTATTAATGCATGCTTCAATACTGTTGAGCTTTTTTATCACGTGGATCTGTGACTAATGCCAGGGATTCTAATTCTGGCTAATCTTATGAAATTAAACAATGATGAGATACACCTCTAATCATTAATCTCACTGGTACAACTATTTTCAAAAATATCCCTCATCTACAGATAGAGCAGAATTCAATAGAAAGCAGGTCTGCCTCATCTCATGAAATCTTGAGGACTGTGGGGATAGTAACTGATGTCCATGAAGCATTGCATTTGGGAAGAACTGGACAGGTGTGTTAACGTCAAGGAGAAGTGCGAAGCTTCTATTTTACTTTAAATGCAAAGGAACACCAATGAATAATTTTAAGTGTTGGGGGGTATGTGTGTGACATGATAATATTTATTGTATGAAGTCATAATTTGAGGGGAGTCATGTTTCTGGTCATGGCCGAGTAGCTGCTATGAAACCAACCTTCCCACAGATAACAACTATAAACTCTGGAAAAAACCTGTGTAAAAAAAAATTACCTGAAGACAATGGCTTTTAAGTTAACAGCAGTGCCAAGACTGTCTAAAACTATGATGGAAAACCTGCAGCCTTTCAGGGTTGCTGAAGACACAGTTCAGGGCAATCATCACCAGTGAAAGTCCCAAGGCAAGGAAATTCCGAGGAAAGCCAGACTGCAGAGGCCCCAACTTTGTGTGCAAATTTTGCCCAAATCTCTGGCAGATGGCTGAATCATGCTTGGCCGTGAAGCTAAAGCTCAAAGATTGAATTAAGATTTGAGCTGCCATCCACTGCATGTGAGGCAGGGCTTGCAGTCTGAATCCAAGTTAATTACCTGATTTTTTTTTTTTTTAAAGTAGGCTCCATGCCCAACATGGAGCCCAATCCAGGGCTTGAACTCATGACCCTGAGATCAAGACCCGAGCTGAGATCAAGAGCCGGTTGCTTAACCAACTGAGCCACCCAGGCATCCTTAATTGGCTGATTTTAAAAAATAACACACAACGTTCATAATACCTGTAAAATCCAAAAATGCTCAAAATACAATTGTATGTTGCTGATCTATTCTTGTGCAAAACGACTATTAACACAGACTGACACTGAGATGGTAGCTCAAAAATAGCGGAATGAGGTCTCTGGAAAGTGTTGAAAGAATAAAAGAAAAACAAACACTGTTAACTCGGAATTCTGTACTGACAGAATGATATTTTTCAAGATTGAAGTATCTGAAAGCTACTTTCAGATAAAGGAAAAACAGAAGGGTTGCATCCCTAGCAGTTCTGACCTATGAGAAACATTAAAGGAAACTCCTCAGACTGAAGAAAAATGATCCCAGGGAGAACTTCCCAACTTCAGGAAGGAATGTAGAGCATCAGAAATGGTCAAGATGTAAGACTATTTTGTCTTAATTTCTTTCAAATACATACAAACGCTTAAAGCAAAAAATGTAATATTGATGTAAATAAAACAACTTTAATTTGAAGAATGAAGAAATAAATCTATATAAACAAACATATATATTTCAATGTTTCTATATTTCATGTGAAACTGCCTAAATTAACTCTAACTAAACTACAAAAAGTTAAGGATGTAAATTGTAATTGCTAGAGCAACCACGGAAAGATAGGCAAAAAGCCAAAATAGTAATAAATAAATTAGGGGCACCTGGGTGGCTCATTCCGTGGAGCATCTGCCTTTGGCTCAGGTCATATCCTGGATTCCTGGGATCAAGCCCCAGATCAGGCTCCCTGCTCAGTGGGAGTCTGCTTCTCCCTCTTCCTCCACTCCTCCCCCTGCTCCTTCTGTCTCTCTCTCAAATAAATAAATAAAATCTTTTTAGAAAGATAATAAAATAAATTAAATTGGAATTCTAAAATATATTAAAAGGACAGGCAAAAAAAAAAAAAAAGAGAGAGAGAGAGAGATAGAAAGAGAGAGAATAGAGGAAAGAACAATGAAAAACCCAGAGGGGACATATAGAAAACAAATAATAAAATGGTAGACCTAAATCTAACCCTATCAATAATAACACTGAGTGTTGGTAAAGTGAACAGTCTAGATAAAATGCAGAAATAGGAAGAATGTATAAAACAGCAAGACCCAATTACTTACTGTCTATAACACAGCACTTTAAATATAAATACACAGAGAGGTTGAAAATACATGTATTGGAAAAAATGCAATGCAAACATAAGTAGATTGGAGGTACTACATTTATACCTAACACGCATAGTACATTTCAGGATCAGAGAATTACTAGAGATAAAGAGGGACATTTTATAATGATTAAAGGGTCAATTCATGGGAAGACATAATACTTATAAATGCAAATGCACCTATTAACAGAGCTTTAAAACACATAGGGGTGGTGCCTGGGTGGCTCTGTGGGTTAAGGCCTCTGCCTTTGGCTCAGGTCATGATCTCAGGGCCCTGGGATCCAGCCCCACTTCGGGCTCTCTGTTCAGCGGGGAGCCTGCTTCCCCCTCTCTCTTTCTCTGCCTCTCTGCCTACTTGTGATCTCTGTCTGTCAAATAAATAAGTAAAATCTTTAAAAAAATAAAGATAAAACACATAAAGTAAAAATTGGCAAAATTATATAGAGAGACAAATATTACCCCTCTGTCAGGGATTGAAAGAAATTTAAAAAAAAAGTCAAAGACATAGATGACTTAAAAAACACTATTAGTACCTTGATCTAATTGATAACAACTGTATGAACTTCAGATTATAAATTATTTTCAAGTAGACATAGTACAGTCCCATGATAGACTATATGCTGTTTAGCCACACAATAACTGCTAAAACATTTATAAAAATTTAAATCCTACAGAGGATGTTCTCTGATCACAATGGAAGTAAACTACAAATCAATAACAAAAATACATCTAGGAAAATCACTGATATTTATAAATTAAACAACACATTTCTAAATCACAGGGGAAATCAGAAAATATACCAAACTGAATGAAATACCAGGATACCAAAATGTGTAGGATGCTGCTCAGAGGGAGATTAATAGCTTTAAATGCTCAATTAAAAATAATGAAAAGCCTGAGATAAATGACCTCAAGTTCCACCCTAAGAAGGTTAAAACAATAAAGAGAAAGAGCAATGTAAACAAAAAGTAAATAGAGGGGAGAAAAGGACAAAAATCAGGGCAGATATCAATGAAATAAAAAAGAAAAAAATAGAGAAAATAGAGCCAAAACGCCTTCTTGAAAAGATCAGCAAAACCCCAACTAGACTGATTAAGAACACAATTTACTAATATCAGGAATAAAAGAGGATTCATTATTTCAGATCCTATAGATACTAGAGGGATAATAAGAGAATGTTAAAGAAAACATCATACCAACAAATACACAATTAAGTGGAAAAATTGAATAATACAACAAAACAAAATGACATAGAAAATGTGAATAGCTCTATAGCTATTAAAGAAAATAAATCAACTATCAAAAACTTTTGCATAGGGGCACCTGGGTGACTCAGTGGGTTAGAGCCTCTGTCTTCA
The DNA here is from genome assembly GCF_963455335.1 of Martes martes. Classification (NCBI taxonomy): domain Eukaryota; kingdom Metazoa; phylum Chordata; class Mammalia; order Carnivora; family Mustelidae; genus Martes; species Martes martes. Next base: position 125,830,209 of record NC_137895.1, read on the forward strand.
GCTCAGGTAATGATCTCAGAGTCCTGGGATCGAGCCCCGCAACAGGCTCTCTGCTCAGCAGGGACCCTGCTTCCCCCCCTCTCTCTGTCTGTCAAATAAATAAATAAAATCTTAAAAAAAAAAACTTTTGCATAAAGAAAACTCTAGGCTCAGATAGTTTCAATGGTGAAGTCTATCAAACATTTAAGAAAGAAATAACAGAAATCTTTTTACTAACACCACTGAAATTGTTTTCAGAAGATAGAGAAGACATATTTCTCAAGCCATTTTATGAAGCCAGCATAACACCAAAACCCCAAAAACAAACATACACCCAAAGAAAGAAAATTAAGAGATCAATGTCCCTTAAGAACATAGATTCAAAAGTCCTCAATATACTACTAACAAATTGAATGCAGCACCGTATAAAATGTATGAAAGGTCATAACAAAGAGGGTTTTATCTCAAGAATGCAAAACTGCTTTAACATTCACAAACCAAAGTATTTCACCAGATTACAGGATAAAGAGGAAAAAATATTGTCATTTCAATAACTGCAGAAAAAAAGCATTTTACAAAATTCAACAGCCGTTCATGAAAGACACTCTCAGAAAACTAGGAATAAAAGGAAACTTCCTCAACCTGACAGATGACTGCCATGAGAAACTTAGAGCCAAATCATACTTAATGATGACATACTAAAGTTTGCCCCCTCTAAGTCTAGGAAAGAGGCAAGAACACTTCTTCTCACCACTGTTACATAACACTATATTGCAAGTCCTAAACATAGTTATAAAACATTAAAAAGAGGGCGCCTGGGTGGCTAGATCGGTTAAGCATCTGCCTTTGGCTCAGGTCATGATCTCGGGGTCCTAGAATTAAACCCCACATCCCTTCTGCTTGTCCCTCTTTCTCTGCCCCTCCCCACAATTCATGCCCTTTCTCTCTCTCAGATAAATAAAATCTTAAAAAAAAAGGGCACTAAAAAGAAATAAGAGGTACAAAGATCAGAAACAAAGTAAAACTGTCTCTATTTACAGAAGACCTGATTGCTTACGTATCAATAATCTACAGATTGTTTACATTTGAAGGAATCTATGAAATTATTATTGAAACTATTAAGTGAATCTAACAAGGTTGGAGAATACAAAGTTATTGCATGCGAGACAGAGCTTGCAGTTTGAATCCAAGTTAATTACCTGATTTTTTTTTTAAGTAGGCTCCACGCCCACCATGGAGCCCAGCACAGGGCTGAACTCACGACCCTGAGATCAAGACCTGAGCTGAGATCTAGAGCCAGATGCTTAACTGACTGAGCCACCCAGGCATCCCTAATTGGCTAATTTTAAAAAATTATAAAATTGATTGTATTTTTATATACCAGTACCAAATAATTGGAAATAAAACCTAAAAACAACTCTATTTCAAATAGCATCAAAAATGATAAAATACCCGTGCCTGGGTAGCTCAGTGGGTTGGGGCCTCTGCCTTCGGCTTGGGTCCTGATCCCGGTGTCCTGGGATTGAGCCCCACGTCGGGCTGTCTGCTCGGCGGGGAGCCTGCTTCCTCCTCTCTCTCTGCCTGCCCCTCTACCTACTTGTGATTTCTGTCTGTCAAATAAATAAATAAATAAAATCTTTTAAAAAATGATAAAATACTTGGGAATAAATTTAACAAAAGATGTGCAAAAAACATCTACATGGAAGAGGACAACATACTGGTAACAAAAACTAAGAAAAACCTCAACAGAGATGTGTACTATGCTCATGGGTGGGATAATTCAGTCTAAGACGTTCATATGTCATGATCTCGGGGTCCTAGAATTAAACCCCACATCCCTTCTGCTTGTAATTCTCCTCGAATTTATCTGTAAATATATACCAGAATCCTAATCATAAAACACACTTACTTTTTTTTTTAAGTGGACAAGTTTTTTCTAAAATGTGTATGAAAATACAGAGAATTTAGAATTTTCGAAATGACTGAAAAAGAACAAAGGCAGAGGACTTACTGTTGCTTGTTTTCAAGACCTATTACAAAGCTACAGAATTTAACATAGTGTAACATAGTGTAGTACTAGCTTAAGGATCAACAAACCAATACAACAGAATAGAGAACCCCAGAATACACCCAGCTGATTTTCAACAAAGTTTTCAGAGCAATCAATCTGATGGAGGAAAAAAGTTTTCAATAAACATTGCTGGAACAAGTGGATATCTAACTGGGAAAAAAATATGAAATTTGACCTTTATACCACATCTTCCACAAAAATTGATTTAATATAGTTCATACACCTGGGGTGCCTGGGTGGCTCAGTTGGTTAAGGTGCCGGCTCTTGATTTAGGCTCAGGTCATGGTCTCAGGGTCCAGGGATGCCTCTGGCTCCATGCTCAATGGGAGTCGGCTTGAGGAGTCTCTTTCCCTCCCCCTCTTGCCCCCCCCCAACACCTGCTCTCTCTCTTTCTCTCTGTCTCAAATAAATAAATACATCTTTAAAAATATACATAGATCATACATCTAAAGATGAGGTGTCTTGCTTTTTTTTAAGAAGAAAACATACAAGAATATCTTCTTGACTTCAGGGTAGGCAAGGATTCTAACCATTCATAAAGCAATACCCATAAAGGAAAATAACTGATAAATTAGGATTTAGGATAAAAAAATATTTTCCCACCAAAACATATTGTTAAGCAAATGGACAGAAAAGCTTATAACTGGGGAGAAAATTTTTAAAAACACATATCTGGCAAAAGACTGGTATCCAAGATACAATTTCTGTAATGTATGTTTAGTTTTGAAGAACCTCGCTCATTACCTAGTTTCTCTGCATTTTCTCACTAATAATAATTTAAAAACCCTCAATGTTTTAGAATGGAATTTTACTTTGAAATACTTGTAGATTCTCATGCAGTGAGCATGAGAATGCGGCAAGATTGTATAATACCCTTTATCTCCTTTCCCCTAATGTTAACATCTTACAAAACCGTGGTACACTATCATGACCAGGATATGGACATGGATACAACCCACCAATCCTACTGAGATTTCCCTAGTATGCATTTGTATGTGTCAGTCATAGCACCTGCGTAGGATCGTCTGTCACCACCACAGTGAACATACAGCATCTTTGCCGTGATCTGCTGCCCTTTTGTAACACCCCCACCTCCCTTACTGTGCCCCTCTCCTCATCCCCAACCCTGGCAACCACTAATTTGTTCTCCATTTCTAAAACGTTATCCTCTCAAAAGTGTTATATAACTGTATTGTACACCTGTAACACTCTTGTTAATTATGCTGGTATTTTTTAAAGAGTGTTCTAGAAATGAATCTTACAATGTGTAGCCTTTTGGAATCGCTTTTTTCATTCTGCATAATGCCTTTGAGACTCATCCAAGTTGGTGCTGTACCATTAGTTCATTCCTTTTTGTCGCTCAACAGTATTCTGAGCACACACAGTTTAACTCTCCACATGTTTAAGGATACATAGGTTGCTTCCAGGTTTTGACTATTGTGAATAAAGCTATTTAGGACATTTGGGTGCAGTTTTTTGGTTTGTGACTATGTTTTTATTTCTCTGGGGAAATGCCTAAGAGTACAGTTGTTGGATTATATTGTAATTGCATGTTTAGTTTAGTTTTTTTTTTTTAAAGATTTTATTCATTTATTTGACAGACAGAGATCACAATTAGGCAGAGAGGCAGGCAGAGAGAGAGGAAGGAAGAGAGGAAGGGAAGCAGGCTCCCTGCTGAGCAGAGAGCCTGATGCAGGGCTCGATCCCAGGACCCTGGGATCACGACCTGAGCCGAAGGCAGAGGCTTTAAACCACCGAGCCACCCAGGCGCCCGCATGTTTAGTTTTTGAAGAAACCGTCAAACTGCTTTCCTAGTTATCCAGTTTCCCTCCTTCTTACCAGGTTTTAGTGTTGTCACCACTTTTTAAAAAATTTTAATCAGGCTGATAGGTCTATAGTCATATCTCAGAGTGGTTTTATTTTGCATTTCCCCTATGGTTCATAATATTGAACATTTTTTCATGTGCCTCTACAATAAAATGTCTGATCATGTCCTTTGCTCTTTTTCTAGTTGGATTTATTTTTTCTACTGTTGAGTTTTGAGAGGTCTTTATGTACCTAGGTGGTTAGGCTTTTGTGAGATACGTGGTTTGCAAATCTTTTCTCTAAGTCTGTAGCTTGTCTTTCATCTGTTTCATGGAGAAAAGCTTTTAATTTTGATGAGGTGTCTTATGGACTGAATCTTTGTGTCCCTGCAAAATTCATATGAGGAATCCTCGATGTGATGGTATTAGAAAGTGGAGCCTGTGGGAAGTAATTCAATTTAGATTAGATCATAAGAGTATTACACCCTCATGATGGGATTGATCCCCTTATAAGAAGAGGAAGACAGTGAGCTAGACGGCTCTAACTCTTGCTCTCTCGGTCTCCCCCTCCTTCTCCACCTACTAAATACTTCACACGTACCACTGAAGAAAGGCCAAGCGAGTACACTCGGAGAAAATGTCTGTCCGCAATCCAGGAAGCAGGCTCTCACTAAACAGTTAATCTGCTGGCCTCTTGATCTTGAACTTCCCAGCCTCCAGAACTGAGAGAAATAAATGCTTGTTGCTTAAGCCACATGATCTGTGGGATTTTGTTATACCAGCCTGTGTATATTAAGATAGGACAGAGTCCAATCTATCAATCTTTCCTTCTATGAGTTGTCCTTTTGGTATCAAGACTAAGAACTCTTTGCTTAACCTTAGATCCCAAAGATTTTCTCTTCTTTTTTCCCCCAAATGTTCATGGTTTTATATTTTTCATTTAAGTCTCTGATCCATTTTGATTTATTCTTTGTGGTAGATATAATGTTTACATGAGGTCCATTTTTGGAGGCTACAGAGGTCCAATTACTCCTGCGTCGAATGTTGAAAAGGCTATCCCTCCACCAGTAGCCTGCTTCTGCATTTATGTGAAAAAAAAAAAAAATCAGTCGAACATATTTGTGTGGATCTACTTCTGGGTTCACTGTTTTGTTCCATTCATGGGTCTAGACCTCTACAAATACAAATAGTTCTTTGATTACTGTAGCTATATAAGAAAACTTAATATCAGGTAAAGTGAATCCTTGTAACTTATTCTTCTTTTTCAAGATCATTTTAGGTATTCTAGGGCCTTACCTTTAGAATAAAATTGTCTATGCCAGCAAAAAAACTTAGCTGGGATTTTGATAGAATGCATTCAACTAGAGCTCAATTTGGGGGAGAACTGACATCTGTACTACGTTGGGTTGTCCAATCCACGAACATAGTATGTCATTTATTTGAGTCTTTGATTTCTTTCATTAGCATTTTATAATTACCAACATAAAGAACCTAAACATGTTTGGTTAGCTTTATATCTATTTATGTTTCCTTTGGAGCAAGCACAAATCACACTGTACTTTTAACTTTTGTTTTCATATGTTCATTCCTAACACACAGAAAGGCAGTTGATTTTTAGAAGAAAAATATTCAGTCTTTCATCGAGTCTGATGTAGGATAAAGGATTTTTTTTGGCACATGCTCTCCATCAATTTGAGGAAGTTCCTTTGTTTTCCTAGGTTGCTGAGTTTTTTTCGTGAATGGGTGTTGCATTTTTTTCAAATGGTTTTTCTCCATCAATTGACATGATCCTGTGCTTGTCTTTATTAGCCTGTTCTTATGAATTTTATTGATTTATTTTCAAAGGTTGAACTAGACTTTCATATCATGAATAAATCCCAGTTGGTCATAACATATAATTTTTATACATAGGCCTCAATTTGTTAATATTTTTTGAGTATTTTTGCACCTAAATTCATGCAGGATATTGCTCTAGTTTTCTTTTTTGTCTTCTGCCTTTGTACGGTTTGGGTATCATTGTAATACTAGCCTCATATAATGCACTGGAAAGTGATTCTGCCTCTTCCAATTTTCCGAAATATATTGTGTAAAACTGGTGTTAATTCTTTACTGTCTGGTAAGATTCTCTAGTGAAACTATCCAGACATTCTGCAAATTCATTTTTCAGGAGCTTTTAAATTACAAATTCAATTTTTATGGTTTTATGACTTTTAAGATGATCTATTTCATCTTGATTGAATTTTGGTTTTTGAGGAATTGCTCCATTTTTTTTTCCAGAGTTGTGAAATTCCTGAGCATAAAGTTGTTTGTAGCCTTCCCAATTATTCTTTTTCTTTTTCTTTTAATTTTATTTTTTCAGTGTTCCAAGATACGTTGTTTATGCACCACACCCAGTGGTCCATGCAATACGTGCCCTCCTTAATAATACCCACCACCAGGCCCTCCCAACCCCTCTCCAAAACCCTCAGTTTGTTTCTCAGAGTCCACAGTCTCTCATGGTTCCTTTCCCCCTCTGATTTCCCCCATCTCACTTTTCTCCTTCACCCAATGTCTCCTTTGTTATTCCTTATGCTCCACAAGTAAGTGAAACCATATGATAATTAACTCTCTCTGCTTGACTTATTTCACTCAGCATAATCTCCTCCAGTCCTGTCCATGTCGATACAAAAGTTGGGTATTCATCCTTTCCAATTATTCTTTTAAAGATGACAAGTTCTATAGTGATATCTTATTTTATTCTTAAAGTTGGAGATTTGTATGTTTTACCCATCTCTTTCCATATTTATTAGTCATGCTAGGGGTTTATCAATTTTATTGCTTTATTTTCAAAAAACAGATTTTTGTTGATTTCCTCTGTTGTTTTCCTATTTTCGATTCCATTTATTTCTGCTATTAATTGTTATTATTCCCTTCCTTTCTCGTTGATTTGGGTTTATTTTGCTCTTCTGTTTCTAATTTCTTGAGGTAGAAACTTCGATGATTGAGACCTTCCTCTCTTCTCTTGTCAGCATTTGGAGCAATATTTCCTTCTCAGCACTGCTTTAGCTGTATCTCATATATTTGATATGTTTTATGTTTCAATCTGCTTTAGGTACTTAAAAAACTGTATTGAGACTTCCCCTTAACTCTGCCTATTCCCATTTTGCTGATAGTTTTCACATAAATATATATTGGACTTTCTCATGTGTTTTTCCTAAATCTATCTGCTTGCTCGCTCCAACATTTTACATTTTTCCCATATACAAAGTCCCCTTCTGCACCTTATTCTAGAAATTCAGTGATTTTAGCTATTACATTTAGGTTTATGGTCCATTTGAGTTAAATTTTACATGAGATGTGAGGTAAGAGTTGAGATTCATTTTTGGTTTATAACTATCCAAGAGTTCCAGTAGACTTTTTTTTAAAAGATCATCCTTTCCTGCTTAAATTGGCTTGGTACCTTTGTCAGAAATCAATTCACCATATATGTGCCACTAGCTTTATTTCTGGGGTCTCTATTCCATTCCACCAATATATACGTTTATCCTTACACCAAGGATACTTTGGCAAGGATACTTATTCAAGAGGCAAAGGATACTTTGCCTCTTGAATAAGTCTTGAGAGCAGGTTGTGTGAGTCCTTCGGCTTTGTTCTTTTTCAAAATTATTTCAGCTATGGAAGTTCCATGAATTTCCATATAAATTTTAGAGGAGGCTGTTGGTTCAAAAAACAAGCCTGCTAGGATTTTGACTGGGATTGTGTTGAATCTATAAATCATTCCAGAGATAACTGGGAGTTTATATCTTCTAAATAATGAACATGGTATGTTTCTCCTTCTATTTAAGTCTTTAATTTCTCTCAGGAGTGTTTGTATGGTTTTGTACAGATTTTGTCAAATTTATCCATAAGCATTTCACCTTTTTATGCTATTATAGTGGTGTTTTTTAAAATTTTCATTTTTGATTGTTTATTGCTTGTATACAGAGAAACACTGTTTTTCTATCTTAATCTTTGTGACCTTGATAAATTCACTTATTAATTCTAGTGGCTTTTTTGTAGATTCTTTAGGATTTCCTATATAGATAATCAAGTCATCCGGGAGTAAAAATAGTTCTACTTCTTCCTTTCTAATCTGGATACCACTTATTTCTTTTTCTTACATTATTATACTGGTTGAGATCTAAAACACAATGTTGAATGGAGATGATAAGAGCAGAAATTCTTTTTTTTATTATGTTCAGTTAGTCAACATGTAGTACATTATTAGTTTTTGACGTAGCTTTCCAAGATTCATTAGTTGTATATAACACTCAGAAGAACAGAAATTCTTATCTCATCCCTGGTGTTAGCCTTCAGCCTTTCCCCATGAAACATGACAGTAGTTTAAAATGTTTTGTAGATACTCATTATAAGCTCTATTACTATTTCACTGAGATTTTTTTTTCTTTTTTTCTTAAGTTGGCTCCACACCCAATGTCTAGCCCAATATGGGGTCTGAACTCACGATCCTGAGATCAAGCCCTGGACAGAGATCAAGAGTGGGACGCTTAATCAACCGCACCACCCAGGAGCTTCTCACTAAGAGTTTTATCACAAATGTATATTGGACTCTCTCAAATGCTTTTTCTACATTTATCTGCCTTCTGGCTCATACATTTTACACTTTTACCCATACGCAAAACACATTCATAATCACCCAAGCCTCCAGAAATCCCATTCTGTTACAGTGTCAGCATGAAGCCAAGATCTCATTGTCTAAATCTGGTCCAGGTGCAGCTAAGTCTCCTTGAGAACAGTCTATCTTCACCTGAAGATGCGGGAACTAAAGAGACAATTATCCAACCCCCATAGTCAACATACCATAGTGGGACATAGGATAACCTCTGGAGACCCTCTCCTTCCAAAAAAGGAGAGTGGGAGGCATATAACAAGGATCAATCCATAGTATTTTTTGTTTCTCACACATGGTTCCTTATTTCCTGCTAACTTACTTTTGGTTTACATTCACTCCACAGAAAAGGTCACTGGTTCTTAGCCTAGTATGGGAGTTCACTACTGACCACCTCTTCACACACACACACACACACACACACACACACACACACACACACACATTCTAGCATGCCCAGCACTGTGACTTCTATTTCTGGTTTGCCCAGACTGGTGAATGCCCTAAGGGAAAGCCCAGTTTGGAATGTTAAGTTCTCCTTAATGTTTCTCCCTTGACATCTGATTTTACCTGGTAATCCCTCTCTTGTCAATTATTTTTGGTGCTTTATTTATAAAGATGTTTATACTATTTCATCTAAATTTTTTTGTTTCCTTTATTCTGGGAGTTGGTTGGACTGCTGGCTTATTTGCTAGTTTACCCCACTAATCAGTATCAGTGTGTGTAATGGAAAAAGTTTAGGCCCTCTTTTCCAAAGAGTTTGAATTTTCCCTCAGAATCCTCTTACTACGTTAGAGTTGATACACAGAATCATGTCTGCTCTTGGAGGAACTTTCAGGTCTCTAGCTACCAGGGGGACCAACCATTCTGGTTTGCCTGACTGGGGGGGGTCTAGATACAAGACTCTCTGCATTAAGCCTGGAGAAGTTCTGGTCATACCAGAGCAGGTCACCCTCTCTGCTATGACTCAGCTATGACATCACTAAGTGTAGGTGTGTGTAACCCACTCTCTTTTCTCGGGGGAGGAAAGGAACCATCACACTTTCCAGTTGGAACCGATAATCCATGGCCCCACAGCTCCTTAATCTATCCCCTGCCTGTTAGTGAGGTTAGTGAGATGGCTCAGCTGGACTGAAGTAAGTTCTCTGGGAGACTTGATCCTGACGGCATTGGTGCCACTTCCTTGAGCTCAAGTCTGAGTGATCTTAAGAGGGCATTTCCAGGAAGCTTCTAGAACAAAGATGCACTAGATGGAACCGGTACCCTTTCCTACCTTCCCAATAAATGTAAAATGTGGTATGGAGCTGGGGTTCTCCTGCAGCACATTCCATGATTCATCCTGCTGGTCTAGCCCAACATCACCTTGCGGTGGAGGAATAAAAGACCAAGGGAGAGTGTCCTCTCTTCATTTTCTTCTTGTAAATTGTTCCTAGTGAACTTTATACATATACCATATATGCTAGTGGTACTTATGGCTCTTAGCCCTGCACAACATCTAGGATTACTATAGCACAACACAACGCTGGGTATTTCCCACAGTGAATATTTACTGCAACTACTACTCGGTGACAGATAAATGACAATTTCCTCTAACAGAAATCTGGAGCTTTCTGCCTGAACTCAGCACTAATGGCTTGTGTTCATTGCAATGTATTAGTGTAACATTCTGACAGAGAGGTGTCAAGGGGGAGAATCAGGGACTAAATGAATTAAATAGAAACAAAGGATATAGGATCAGGACTAGAACAAAACAAAGATATTTCCCTTAACCACATATGGCTAAGAGTTTTCTTCTTATTAAAGAGAGCAGCAGATTTCAGTGGATGGTCCAAGGATCTATGGGGTTCCCAAAATCTTTAGGGCTTTTGCCACGTCATTACTATTTTCCTAACATGACAAAGATAATCATCACCTCTTTTCTCTCTCCTGTTCTCACCAGTACACAGTGGAGTCTTCCAGATCCTCCATGATATTTACCCTGATAGAATGAACGCAGAGGCAGATATAAGGATCCAGCTGTCTTCTAGTCAGACATATTCAAGAAGTTTGCAAAAATGTAAGGCAATGCCACTCTTACTAAACCTTTTTTGTTTTGGAAAATATTTTTATAGATAATATGCCATTTATTTTTAGCATGTAAGAGATTATTATTCTTATTTTCAAATGAACTAATAAATAATTTGATTGTGTTTTAATTTCACAGACAGTAAATATTAGCGGATAAAATAAATCTAAACCAAATTTCCTTAGAGGCCTCAATAATTTTTAAGAGTGGGAAGGGATCCAGAGACCAGAAAGTTTGAGAACCACTGGAACAAAACCTATAAATTAATACTGGAGAGTACACTGTAGTTAGTTCCTGTATTGTGTAGCTGTGTCCCATGTGTATTAACAGTATTACCTGCTTATGAAACTGTATGTAGTTCATGCCATAGTGTGGGTTAAGTCATTTTCAACTAACCATTTTTAAAACTCATTCCTTCATTTGCTCATAACAAATATTTGAGTTTCTACTCTGTGGCAGCCACCATGGCAGGTTTTGGGGGTACAACTGTGAACAAGATGCACTTCCTGATTTCAAGTAGCTCACCAGATGGAAATAGCAGATCAATCAACAGGCCCTCTCCACAGAGCATGAGGAGAGCCACAAGAGGGGGACTGTGTGAGGGTGGGCAGCAGCTCTAGTCTAGGGGAGTAAGAGGAAGGGGTTCCCAGAGGTGTTATCTGACCTCTGACCTGAAGGACAAACCAGAACTAGCCAAGGAAGGACACCTTAGGAAGAGGGAACCACACAGAAGAAACAGTGCTCTGAGACATCTGGTAATACACCTCCTGACTGTAAGTGGACAAATGTGACAAATGTGCCTGCTGATTTCACTGGGAATGAATTGCAGCCCGGGCCTGAAGGCTTCATTGTGATGGATTTGGAGTGACGTTGGCTCAAGGGAACTTTCCCTTTCACATGGTGTGCCCTCTGCCCTGTGACTTACAAGCGGATCATGAAGGCTGAGCAGGGCTACCACAAGTCCAGGACTATGTGCAACAAGCACATTTCTTGACTGGTGGGCAGGAACTTATGGACAGTGAGTCAGGAACTGCACGATAGTAGAACATGCTCTGTGGTCCGCCAAGTATATAGGGATGCAGTCACCTTGAGCCACTACTCAGATCGCGCTCGTCTTCGTTCATTGCCACGATTCCCGGAGCTATAACGTAAATGCAGTTTCCCACAGATCACTGAAAGCATCCCCCAGGTTTCAAAGTAGTTCTCAATCCTATGGCAGCAACAGTTGGGAAACTGTAGATTCTACCTGTGGAACACACATCAGAACAGTAATGGTACCCGTGAGGGCAGCTTGGGTGGCTCAGTCAGTTGGGCGTCTGACTCTCGACTTTAGCTCAGGTCATGATCTCAAGGTTGTGAGATCGAGCCCCTGTGGGGCACATTGCTGGGTATTGAGCCTCCTTAAGATCTCTCTCTCCCTTTCCCCTTGCCCTTCCTCTCATTTGTACACTCACTCACTCTCTCTCTCTAAAAAACAAAATTTAAAATTGGAGAACAGTGGTAATGAGAGGGGATATAATAACCTAAATTTTATCGAATACATAGGCCTGGGCAAAGAAATTCAGTCATATATTTTATTATAGTAAATATCTGGGTCACCAAAGTGCTGGTTTGCTAGTTGAATGACCAACACTGCCACATTCCCTGAAACGGGCCTAGACAGACCCGAGGCATGACTCCAGGGGAAAACAGGGAACAGGGAACCCAGTTATGGGATCAAGGCCACCTGCAGCAGTAACTCGGTGCTGTGCCCTCCGAATGAAGGGTTACAGCAAACTTTGTAGCTCCTATCTTAAGTCTAGATTGTCCCTGGAAGCCAAATACACTGGGATGAAACAGATGAAAAATTAGTTAAAATTAAGAGTTCAGTTATAGTACTTTTCCGATGAGGACACTTTTTTTTTTTTTTTAAACAAAGGAGGTGAATGATCTGTATACTGAAAACTACAAGCCACTGATGAAAGAAATTGAAGAAGACACACATAAATGGAAAGCTATCTCATGTTCATGGACTGGAAGAATTAACATTGTTAAAAGGACTGTACTACTCAAAGCCAATGCAATCCCTATTAAAATTCCACTTTTTACAGATGGTGCTTTTTACCAAGGTAGAAAAAATAATTCTAAAACGTATATGGAACCACAAAAGACCACCCCCCACCAAAAAACAAAACAAAACAGCAATCTGAGAAAGAAGAACAAATCCAGAGACATCACACTTCATGATTTCAAATTACATTATAAAGCTATAGTAATCAAAACAGTATTAGCATAAAGACAGCTAGGGGTACTAGCATAAAGACAGACACATAGACCAAATGAAGAGTCAACTAATATTTGACAAAGGAGCCAAGGACACTCAATAAAGAAGACAGTCTCTTCAATAAATGGTGCTGGGAAAATTGTACCTTCACATGTCAAAGAACGAAACTAGACCCCTATCTTATGTCACTCTTAAAAATTAACTCAAAATAAATTACAGACTTAAAACTATGAAGCCATAAAACTCCTTGAAGAAAACGTAAGAGAAAAGCTGCTTGACATAGGGCTCAGCAGTGATTTTTTTGGATATGACACCTAACGCACAAGTAACAAAATAAAAAATAAACAAGTGAGACTACATCACATTCAAGAACTTCTGCACGGTGAAACAGTCAACAAAACAGCAACTTATGGAATGGTAGAAAACATTTGGAAATCATATATCTGATAAGGGATTAATATTCAAAATATATAGAGATCTCATACAACTCCATGGCCAAAAAAAAAATTAAAAAAAAAAAACCAACAACCAAATAATCCAATTAAAAATCGGCAGATGATTGAGACACCTGGGTGGCTGGGTGGTTGAGTGTCTGACTCCTGGTTTCAGCTCAAGTCATGATCTCGGGGTCATGGATTTGAGCCCCATGTACAGCTTCCTGCTTAGTCTAGAGTCTGTTTGTCGCTCCCTGCACTCATGTGCATATGTGCGCATGTGTGTGCGTGCTTTCTCTTTCTAATAAATAAGCAAAATCTTAAAAAAAAGGGCAGATGATCTAAGTAGACATTTTTCAAAGAAGACATTCAAATGGCCAACAGTACATGTAAAGCTATTCAGCATTGTTAATCATCGGGGAAATGCAAATCAAAACCATTGATGAGCTATCACCTCATGCTGGGCAGAGTGGCTATCATTAAAAATAACAAGATGGGCAAAAATGTGGAGAAAAGGGAGTGCTTGTGCCCTGCTGGTGGGAATGTCAATTGGTTCAGCCACTATGGAAAACAGTATGGAGTTTCCTCAAAAAGATTAAAAATAGAATTACCGTATGACCCAGCCGTTCTACTTCTGACCATTTATCTGAAGGAAGAAAAATCACCATCTCAAAAAGCTATCTACACCCCCAAGGTCATTGCAACGTTATTCACAATGGCCAACAGGAAACAACCTAACTGTCCATTAACAGATGAATGGATGGAGAAAATGTGGTGTCTCTATAATGGAATAGTACTTGGCCATAAAAAAGAAGGAAATCCTGCAATTTGCAACAACATGGCTGGGTCTTGAGGACATTATACTAAAATAAATCAGAGGAAGACAAATACCATACAATCACTCATATGTGGATCAAAAAAAACTTTGAACTTAGGCAGATGGTGATTGCCAGGGGTGGCATGTGGAGTGAGGTTGGCAAAATGGGTGAAGGTGATCACAACGCATAAACTTCTAGTCATAATACATGTCCTAGGAATATAATATACAATATGGTGACTATAGTTAAGAATACTGTATTGTGTATTTGAGAAATTGCTAAGAGAGCAAATCTCAGAAGTTCTTATCACAAGAAAACAAATTTTGTAACTACGTGTGGTGAGGGATGTTAACTAGATTTTCTGTGGTGATCACTTTACAGTAGACACATATATCAAATCATTTTGTTGTACACCTAGAACCAATACAATGTGCTGGGCAATTACATCTCAATTTTTAAAACAGATAAATGAAAGCCACTACACATAGAAATCACAGGAAGATGCAAAATTATTTCCCTCAAGCCAATCACAGGATAGCATCACTCCAAATTTCATGACTGACTTACACTTACTGAGACCAGAAAATAAACTGCACAGGAGAACAGTAATAGACAAGCATGAACAAAACCCCTTCCATGAGAAAGTTGTAAATTTCTATAAAATGACTACATCCACTCCACTTAGTCTCCCACTTCTCCATCTAGGTGCAATCATCAGTCCAGAAATCTTCATTTCTGGAAAAAAGTACTTTGTCGAGAAACAAAGAAAACCCGACAGCCGCAGAGTCAGCCTCCTCCTGAGTTAGCAACCGAATGCCTTGGTGGGAGGGAGGGGGCGCCAAATGGTGACCTTGCTGGGCCCAAAGGTCTGCCATGGAAACTTGGTTATGAGAAGAACCTTAAGCAGACTCCCTGTTTGGAAACCACGATCCCCTAAACCAATTCTGAGCATGCCCAAGGCTCTGTGCAGCAGGGCGGGTGGGAGGGGCCGCGGTTTGTGATGCAAGATCTTGGGGTTTAGCAACAAGCGAGGTGCTCCACAAACTTCTAAACAACAAAATAAAACGTGATTGGTTCCCCTGTGGGCAGTGTAACAGTTAACAGCTTACGGTGTAAAGAGGCCAAGTAGAACTATGGGTTCTGTTCACAGTATCGGCACTCAAGGGAGTCGGATTATTTCTCTGACGTCACTAACGAAGTGACAATATGACATTTGCTTCCCATGCTATAAAAACATTTTCAATTTTAATGACAATGTGCACATTTTCGTTTGTTCGGAGAAGCAACTCCTAGACTAAGGAGAAATGGCAGAAGGGGGTGGGGAGAGACGAAATCGAACAACTATATACTCAAATAATGGAGGCGATTTTTATAGGCCAGGTATCTAAAAGTAAAGAGTTCAAAATAATGTTATTTTTTAGCACATGGTTTCTGTGAACAGCTAACCATAATTTTTTTTTCCTTGCCTGCATTCCCAAGTTGGTTTCATAGAAGGCTTTATTGTCGTCCCGGAGCATTGTCTTGCATTAATTTCTATGACAAGGAACCCAAAACACATGGTGCTGAGAGTAACAAAACAGAGTTAGGGAAACAGTCATGACTTGGCACAAAGTGTGACAAGCTGTAAAAAAGGGAATGTTTCAATATCTGAAGTGGTGTTGACTTCCTATGAACAACCTTTTCTCTTCTAAACAGTATCATATTCTTTTCAAGCACATTTGGAACGCAAGTCAAGCTGTGTTTTATTTTTGATTATAATAAACACAGTCAGTTTCCTGTAACAAAGACGTACTAGTGGTGACCAGTTGAAAGCCAAAGTACACCACCATAAGCTGGGCGGGGGGTGAGGTGGCGGGGCCTGGGGGGTGGGTAGTCAACAGATAAAATAAAAGAGCAGCCGTCTGGAAAGTTCTCTTAAAAGAACATAAAAAGGCAGTGTTTTCTTATGAGACTAACACAGAATGCCAAAATATCTAGCTGGGCTCTTTTTTTGTTGTTGTCACTTATGGCAATTTGTAACTAAAAATAGCAAATCCTTCAAAATAGTGGGCTCTCCTATGTGTGTGTGTGTGTGTGTGTGTGTTTTAATCACCATTATAAAACTCAAAAACTCTGGACAGTGCTTTAAATGGTAACACGATTTCTTTTGGAAGACTCATCTATGTGGCAGCTTATTATATTTATCATAGTACTAATCAAACTGTTGTCTTACAATGATCATTTAAAAATGTTTATAGAAATAGGTGAAGGGGATGACGAGGTACAAACTTCCAGTTTTAAAATAAATAAGTCACAGGGTTTCAAAGTACAGCATGGGAAATAGTGTCAATAATACCGTCACAACGTTGTATGGTGACCACACTTACGATGGTGAGCATAGCTCAATGTATGGAATCATCCACCGAATCACTATGTTGTGCAATTGAAACTAATATAACATCGTGTGTCAACTATGCTTCAATTTAAAAAGTTTATAATTAGGCATGCACTTAGATTGACCAAGGGGAAATCATAATTTATAGATAAAGTTTATAAAGCTTTCATGACTAAATTGAATTCCTGATCTCAAATTTATTAGGAAATAATGTAAATCACCTTACCATTTCTTGAACTAATGCTTTTTCATAATCAAGCTCACACAGTAATCTGTCTCTACCATCAAGTAGCTAAAAGAGAAGAATATTACATTTTGATTAAAGAAAAGAACAGAACACCTAAAATTCCTCCTCAGTAGAATTTAGCAACACATATTTTGATTTTAAACAGGAGAAAAGGGGATCCTAATACGATTTAGAAAATTTAAATGTCTGTAGATTATCATGTAACAATAATATATTGTGATATAATTACTGTATTTTTACTAGAAAAGCAAACAATATACACACAGGAAATGCCGATTTATTTACAATCTTCCTCACACTACCCCCAACAAAATGTGCATCGATATATAATAAAGTAAGTAGAATCTGTCAAGAAGAGCAATTTTGCTTTTTCTTTATAGGACCCATTTCTTTTATTTTAGATTTTTGTGTTCTCTTTCGGTGCACATCAGATTCTCTTCATGCCAGCTGAAAACAGCCATCAAAGAGCGTACACTGTAGGGACACTCTACTCCTATGACTTGCCTCACTATCTTCAATGATTATTTGCCATTTGTGTATATTTATATTATATTACATTATATACACTGATATAATATAACTGATAAATATCATGATATGTATTATCAATGATACATATCATATATTATGTATTATATATCAGTTACATAATATATATGTGCATATATGTATATGACATATGTCAGTGATACATGATATACATATATTGTATGTCAGTTATATACGCTGATAAACTTCAAACCTTGGTTCTGACATCCACTCAATTAATTCATATATTCATCATTTAATACACATGAATGGAACACCTTTTAGATGCCAGGAGGTCTATGTTCGTCTACGGAGGTACAGAAATGAAGTAGAACAGAACCTTTCCTCTGGAGCATCTACAGTATGGTAGGAGAGCAACGTGAAAAATGAGCATAATACATAAGAAAATATGTTAATAAGTCATATTTTAAAAAAGCATAAAGCATAAAGATCCACATATCCCAGCAACCACATTATAATCAGATCAAGTGACCAACCAGGTATAAAGTAGAAAGGAGAGAGTAGAGATTGACCCTCAATTTCTCATCTGTTCTTGGGATTGATGAACAATCAAAGTCATTCATTTAAGTAGGGGAACATAGCAGAGTCCAGATTCAAGGTGTAATGAGTTCAGGTTTTGACATGAGTTTGATGCATATGTAAAGCATTTTTTCAGCAAACATTTCTTAAGTCTGATGACTAAGAATATAAACAAGACAGTTCCCGACCTTAAGAGAGCAGAGAGTCCCAGGTACGCAGGGCCACAGAGAGAACTTCTAATTACCATAGGAAATGGATGGGGACTGTTGAAGAGCGTGTAACATTGAAATTAAAGATGAAAACAGAGTTCAAACTAGAGATGGGGTGTTCAGGATAATCACGAAGCAGGAGAGGAAGTCTGGAAGTCGCTGGTAAGCAAGGGTGCCAGTTATGGGAAAGGCTGATGTCAGCTAGAGAGAAAATGAGGAAGACCAAGGAGAAACAGAGTTCCCAAGAATGGCATTCAAGTGGAAAATGGAGGAGAAGAAGCCACTGACAGATATTGCTTAGGAAGGAATAAAGAATCGTGTGACAAATCAGAAGTAAACATTGCTACAGAAGAGTCTATGACACAGCCAGTATTCCTGTCATATATGGCAGATAATTCAGGAAGGAAAAAATCTAAGAAGGATCAAAGGCAATATGAATCTCACTGTGACCTTATCCACAGGAAAAACGAGCATCGGGGGAGTGAAAAGAGGGCTGGTAAACACAGATTTCTTTTAAATAGCATTTGAAGTACAGTAAAAGGCAATGGGTTAGGTGCGATTAAGGTCAACGGATAGCACCAAGATGATGGTTTCACCATGTCTTAAGCTAGAGGGAAATTTTAAAAGGCATAAGAGTGAAAGGGGCTGATGAAGAAAGTTCCAGAAGAGAAGGAAGAGATGATTCAGGGAATAGATGGGAGGATGAGTCAGGGCAAAGAAGAATGATCCTGTTTGGATCAAAACAAGTAAAGGGAAGGCTAGGTAAGATAAGCCACAGAGGAAGAGAATGCAGAGGGGGAAAAAAAACCCAAGTGTTCGCCATGTTTTCTGTGAACTGGAAAGTAGCGTGGAGGATGGAATATGGAAATGGAGAAAAGTAGTGGTAAGATTAGAAGAGCTGTAGGGGATAGTAGGAAAGGGTGTTAATTAGATCCAAGTAAAACGATAGACAGAGAGAGGGTGCAGCTACTCTGCGTTAAAACCCCATACACTCGGAAATGCCACCAGCAGGTAAAGATTGACCCATCTCCACGGGAGCAGGGCTGGCGAACAGTGGGGACTGGCTAGACAGGAGCTTCTGAAGGAACACAGCGGTATAGTTGATAAGGTGGGAGGGTCGATGGCAGGGTTAGAGGAAGTAATGGAATGAGGTAGAAGGAAAGGAAAAGATTCTGTTTTGAGTCATCATACCTTGGTCTGAAAAGGAGTGTCACCAAATTTTCAATGGGTGTCAAAGACCATCAACCCCAATCCTTCCTGCCTCTTAGATCACTCTTCTCAGTAACCTCTTCTGCTCTGTGTCTCCACTCTCGTTCTTCTTTCCATTGGTGTCATTTAAAAATATTCTAGTTTCTTCGTTAAAAAAATTTCTCCCTCAGCTTCACCTCCCTCTCCAACTACTCCCCTACTTCTCCCTGACCATCCACAGCCCAACTTCTAGAGAGCTGCCCATGCTCACTGTCTCCACTGCTGCATTCACCCAGCTTCTCACCTGCTCCCACAGTTCCAGGAAAATTACTCTCATTAATATCACGGGGGTCACTCTGTTGCCAGACTAATTGCCTAATCTTCCCTTTTGAGCCTTTAGCATGGCTGGTGTCAGGACACACTGCAAAGGAAATTCTCCCTTGCTTTGCTTCCAGGATGTCCCCTCTCTGGCTTTCCCCATTGCCTGTTCTCATCTTCATTCAAATGCTCACCAGCCTTAACTTCTCTTTTTCCTCTCCTGCCTTCAACCACATCAATGACCGTAGTGTTTACTGCCTAAACATCCCTGGAATTCATCCTTCCCAGTCATCCCCAGCGTCACTGTCCTCTTTCTGTTTCAGATTATACTTTCCCTGGTTTATCCAAGTAGCCTCTTAACCGGTCTCTCTGGCTCCAGATTTTCCTTCCTCCCGCTCATTTTCTTTCTGAGACATGAATCCAATCCTTCCCCAACGTTTAAAGGTCCCCAATGGCCTCGGAAGGCAACGCAAATCCCTTGGCATGATTAATAATCCCTGTCACGAGCCCTGCTTCTTGCCACCCCTGACTCTCCCATACCCTCAGCTGTAGCCAGTCACATGCACTTACTTCCCTTCTGCATGTTTCTGACCCTTCCCACCTCCCATGTCCCCTTCCTGGCTTATTAGAACTGCTCTTCTGGGAGTCAGCTCAGACTCCTTCCTCCAGGCTTCCTGGATCCCTTACAATCTACGCTGGGCTCCCCCACGTGGCCCGGAGCAATCTGTACCCAGTCTACACTGCCCTGCCTCCTGATGCTGACCACACCCTGGGCTGTCGTCTCTGACTTCTGGCTGACTCCCTCCCAGAAGGATTCGTGTTATGGCCACGGCTGGAATACAGATTCAGCTGTTATTAGATTATTGGAATTTAAACATGAAAGTTACTGAATATCATAATAGACAGTGCTTTAAGCCCTGGTGGGTGGCAAGAGATCAGCTTAACCAGCTACAGACCATTTTCAACTTGGTTTTCACTGAATCCAGGGCTAAACAAGACAACGTGTGTCTTATCCAGGGGCTTCTGAGCTGCTCACCCTTTCCCCTACTTCCTGCCCTAACACGAATGCTCATACACAGCTCACTGGATTCCTGCCTCGTGCTTCAGCCATACCAAATCACAAAAAAGGCCACAAACACATCTCACACTTATGCATTCACGCTCTGAACTCAGTTCTTCCACCCTCCTACCTACCTGGAAAGATCAGCTCCACTGAAGGAGTGCGAAAGAGGTGTGGAACTGTGTATGAAGCCTTTCTAGAACCTTCCAGGTAAAGCTAGACATCTTTTCTCTTTGTACATACTTCCATTACAGTCCACGTCACACAGCCCTAGGATTTTTGTCTCTCACTCTAGATTTAATCTGCTCTATAGCAGGGCTGCGTGTGTGTGTGTGTGTGTGTGTGTGTGTGTGTGTGATTTTTGTATCTCAGCAGTAGCTTAATGCCTGGCACTAAAAGACATTTAATAAACATCACTGAATTAATTGATTTAGTGGAGGATATTGGAAACCAAACCAGTAAATATCAGCTCTCGTTTGTTCAACAACTCCTGACGTGCTTTCCAATTGGCAAAGCAGTTGGACATGCATTATCTCATTCCACCCTCACAGTGCTCGTGAGAGACAGGAAGAAGGATAAAGCACTGGCCCAAGGGACCACAGTGGCAGAAATGGAAGAGGAAACCAAGGGTCTAGAGTCTTTCTGCTCAATACCAAATTGTGCCTGTATTCAATGTTTCTGTGGTGGTGCAGTACATGTAAAGAAAAAAAGAAAAGAGAAAGGATTTAAAAAATGATCAATCAGGCTAGGAATCTGCTATATTTGTCTACAAGAGAGTTGTGAATTAAAAATATGGTATAAGATATATATATATACATATATATGTATATATTTTGAATTTTATAGTAGCTTTGTTAAAAAGGTAAGAGAAATATGAGAAATTAATTTTAATGATATATTTTTATCCAAATATTCATTCAAAATATTATCATCTCAATGTGTAATAATCAATATTAAAAAGCATTGCTGAGATATTTCACTTAAACAAAGTCTTTGAAACCCAGTGTGTACTTCTCACATACAGCATATCTCAGTGTGGGGGCTAAAATTTCATCGGAAATACCCGATCTGTATTTAGATTGCATAAAGTTTACAGAAGAAAAAGCAGATTCACATACCAAGTTATTTAAAATATACATAAAAGTTTTCCAATAAACTGAAACAAGTATCCGTTTTTAAATTTGAATTAAAAAATTAAAATGAAATATAATTAAAATTGAGCTCTTCAGTCGCACCAGATACAATTCATATGTTCAACTAGCTACATGGGGCTACCACTGGCCGGTGCGGACCTAAGGCTGAGGATGCATTTAACTGAAATCTTAAAGCTCACACAGGGTATAACTCGTCATTCGAAGGGGTATGCTTCTTTCTAATTGGTGGTTTCCTAGTCAGATTTTTTGCTTTAATTTCTTGTGCTTCTCACAGAGAATAGTAAGGTTCCACAACTCATCTCTACCAGTGACAGGATAGACTGAACACTTCTAGAAACATTTAAACCTTCCTTGGAGGCTAAGTGACACCAGAAAGCAGGAACTACCTTTTCAGTCATAGACACTGATGCCAAGAAGGCTAAACTTGTCTGTCCACAGACTTGTTTTCTCTGCGAGGGTGGGACTCCTGCTCTCTCCGCTGCAAACAGGGGAAGTGCAAGAAAATGAACTTGCTCCGCAAACCCCTGTGATGGGTCTGGTTTTCAGAGAAAACATCTCCCACCTCTGACCCTTCGGGGTAACCAAGTCTTTAAAAAAGAATTGGTAAGAGTAATTTTATTAAAAACCTAAGAATACCCTGAACTGTAAAATCGGCTTGAAATTCGGACCCAAACTTAGGCACAGGTGGCTGTTCTCTGGAAACACGGCTAGTGCCTCTGCAGGACTGAATGTTTCATTAAAACTGAATGTTATCCAGTTTCAATTAATTTTCATTTTCAAACTGGCACTCAATTTGGTGAGTGGAGAACATTGATGTTTATTTGGAATAAGTCAGGGATGTAAATACACATGTTCACCTGTAAATTTCCTGAACTCTAAACTCATTCTCATTCTACGAATCACTCAGAGGGCATCTGCCCGTGCGCACCAAGCACTGTGCTCAGTACTGGGAATATTCCAGAAACGGAGATGTTACCGTCCCTGCCCTCGTGAGGCTAGCAGTGCGGCACGGAAGATGGCCCTTCACTGAAAATGTGCTGATAGCTAGGATGGGATGCTACCACAGAGAGCTAAGAAAGCCCGGAGCAGGGGAGCCCGACCTGTGCTGGAGGGTGGGACTGCTGTGGTCCTCCTGCCTTGGATGCCCTGGGAGATCTTGACCTTGCTGATACCAAAAGAAATCCTGTTCAAAATGCAGATTTCCTGCATAGCATAAGCCCAGTTCATGTGCAAACACAAAAATGAACATGAAGCCCCATCTGGGCTGAAAATAAGATTGTTCGTTCTTAATAATAGAATTCTCCCACAAGCACATCTTCAGACACCTGGTGTCATATAACCTTCCAGTTCCTTACAGTCAACAAGGTAGACACTCGGTTATCCCAAAGCAAAGAACTATCTGTACCTTAATTCATTTTCAAGGCAGAATCCTTATTGATTACCAGAGACCCTACCCAAATCACGGGAGAGATTAAATACGGAAACGGACTTCTCTCTACACCCCAAGACAAGCGGGACACGGTGCGATCTCACTCGTTGTGCCGGTATTTCAACGTAAAAGAGTCGTTCGTCAATGTGAAAAGTTACAGTACCTTTTGAATAGTTCTATGATTCTTTTCTACTTTCTCTTTCAGAGTTATAATTTCATCTTCTGTAAACAAAAGGAAAGAGAGGCCAACCATGAAATTACAAGCTTACGGCCCTGTATTCAAGCTCCCTGCTTCAGGGCAGGCTGCACACTGTTGGCAGGCATGGTGGACGCAAGTCCTAGCAGGACTGTGACCTTCACAACTGCCCTTGACATTCACAGCCTTCTTCCTGCTGTTCAGAAGGCTGGTCAGATAGGGATTAAGAACTAAGTTCAAGATCCAAGTGTGGCTGAGGGCTGAAAGCTTTTGATCGATACTAGCAATGGACATTTTTGCTGTTAGTCACAGCCAATGCAAAGTGTTTCAGCAGGTGGCACTTTATGACTCAGAGCTACCAAAGCCTGAGAAAGCAGTATCACACCACATTAGAAGGGACATGAAACTACACTGGCATAGTATAATTTATAGTCAACGGACACTGCAATCTATCCGATTTCATCAATATTTTGCTGTTAAGTGTTCGTTTTTTTAAAAATTGTTTCTTCATTGCTTTTCATCCCTGCAGGTAAGGGGAACATCATGTAAGTAACAGAAGTACAAAGATAACAGTAGGTGAAAAAATACTTTAAAACACATGATTCAAGTGGAACTTTTACCAACGCTTATGGTATGTAAAAAAGGGGAGTATGAGGCATACACGTGACAATTTGTACTTTAATTCGTCCAAAATTGAAGATAATTCCGTAGTAAATAGTGCCATATTTTCCTGAAGGGCCAGCTCTGTTCCTCCACAAAGCATACCCCAATCTGCGTGCTTAAGTACTTACAGGTTATAAGTTTTAGATAATCAAGCAAGCATGTGACACAGGAATCAGCAAAAGTTTCTATCCTTTATAATATTTCCAAGTGACATAGAGCACTGCTTAGTACATTTTTCAAAGGTCAGTGCTCAACTTGGGGCGGGGGGAGGTGGAAAAACACCTTGAGTTAGAATGGCACGAGAATATGACCACAAATAAACCGTCTTTCCCAAGCAAGGAATGCCGTCTTCAATGAAAACCAAAGATGGCTATTCAAGCCGATCTTGTACATGTAAATAACCAAGCAAACGGATGTTTGGTGAAGATGACCGCCGCCACGGACTTCATGAAATGTCCAACGCATAGGTTTTTCTCAAAAAACGACTGTAAAAGGTTACCTAGTACTGAATTTTCCTTTAGGTTGAGTCGGATCGCTTCTTCGAGTTCTGCAATGATCTGAAACATCCTCTCGTTTGCCACTTTGTACTCCAGATTTTCCCTCTCTAGCATCGTCTCTCTGGCAAAAGCGTCCTGAAAGATGGGGAAATCCGTGTCTCTAAGCAGAGAGCCAAGCATTTAAATATGCAACACAAGACAATAGAGATGCAGAAGAG
Source organism: Martes martes (assembly GCF_963455335.1). Lineage (NCBI taxonomy): Eukaryota > Metazoa > Chordata > Mammalia > Carnivora > Mustelidae > Martes > Martes martes. The sequence goes on from NC_137895.1 coordinate 125,854,913, forward strand.
CTATCATATAATTTTCTGAATTCTATTACACACTTATAATATGAATAGTAAAAAGGAAGGAGATTAAATAGAGCTCGCTGGGAGAAAGGCTGCAGTACAGTCTGTACAAAGACCACAGCACATGGGGACATTTTATTGACAGGAATAATGCATATCATACTGTTTGTGTGCCCTCGTCATTCAGGTCAATTCATTATGGAGGCTGCGCCCGGGGAGGCAGCTGGGGCCTCTCCACCCACACTTCCCTCTGTGTGTGTCTGAAGCGCTGTCCGCCTGTAACTAGGCAGGCTGGGGGGACCGGGACGGGCAGCGCCAGGGGGTGGCAAAGTGCGCGGCTAAGGAGGGGGGCTTGTTGCCTTTGTGGCATTTCCCAGTGTCGGCGCTGCCAGTGTCATGAGGAGCACATCACATGTCAAAGCGGTGACGTGTTCAGGCTGGGAGCCGCATGGAGTCCATCAGGCGCGCGGATATCCACACAGTTGGTTTTCGGCTTGGTAGAGGAGCCACCCAGAGGCAATTCATATTCTGAACATTAACATGGCTTTGCATGCCTGTCACACTGGGGACTGTGCAGGCGTTTAATGCTATTGAAGACTTCGGTTTAAATCTCTATGCAAACAGCGATTACCTTGTAAGAAGGTTTCAGGATAACTTACAACAAAGGACTTTAAAGTTATAGTTTTAGTAAAGCAAACTCATTTACATTTTTATTATGTGCGTCTTTTGTTTAAATCTTGCCATGTCCATTATGGGAGAGGCTTTTTCTTACGCAATAGAAGCTTATTGGGACAGCTACTCTTCCTTTCTTCTTCTTCTTCTTGTCTGTTTCAAAGCTATTGAAAAACATCTGAATATACTCTCGCTTATGGCTGTCTGGATTTTACTGCCACACATTTTTTTTTTTTTAAATTAAGACGTAACGGACTGGGGAAGCTGGTGCAGAACTTTTTACTTCCTGATGGTAAACTATTAAACGATCACGCGATCTCAAAATATTAAGGAGCACACTGAAAAGTCATATTATTATGCTAAAAGAAATAGAAAGTTCTATATGCCTTGCTTCAAATTTCATATGGTTAACAGAAGTGCTTTTGAACTTTAAAGTAATCTTCAGACCAATCATAATGTATTCTTTTCACAGCAATGCCATGATTGCCCATACACAAAAATAAGATCTCTCAAAAACAGAATCTTCCCTCCAATATACTGAGTTGCTTTTGGAATTGTATTTTTACTTAAATTTAGAGAGATCTGAAAGTAAATTATTAAAATGTTTTACTCTGTGATCATAATGGCTCAGAAGAAAAATGAGTGGCTACAATTTTGACAGTACATTTAATAAACCCAGTATCTTCAATAGGAACCTGCCTACTAATGAAGTTAGTCATATCAGAGTTAATTTTTAAAACGACGCTAAGTTTTACACTAAGCCAATATAAATCTTTGTGATTTTGACCCACCATTTCATTTACATTATCTGAGCCCAACTCATTATTAATTAATGAGAACTGACAAATCTAATAGTTAATAAACAGCGCTGTTGGAATAAAAGAAGAATCCCAGTCATTAATTTCTAGTCCCACACAGTTCAATTTGAAACCATCACAGAATGTACTTATAGACTAAAAAGGGATTTTTAAGCAAACAAACAAATAAACAAGCAATATTTGTCTCCAAAGGCTTAAGCACACATTTCCTAACTAGCAAAATATGAACATCCTATGACAGCAGCCCTCTTATCATAAACTAAACAAGACTTATTTGAATTAATCACACGAAGCATAAAATGTGTAAGTGGTGGCAGCTAATTCCTCGGTGCGTTTTCTAAAACTCGTATAAAAGCAGGAAACAAGGAAAACACATTCAACTGGACGGGTTTTCCTCTTCATACCCATCTACGCAGACCCCGTCCTTGTGCGGTTAATCTTTAGCTCTGTCCCCACCATCTGTCAGCTGCAGGAACTGCACGTAATTAACTATTCAGAATCCCCCAGCAATGAGGACACTCATTAGCAAAATGAACAAAGGGATAGTTCTGGGCTGCCACGGTCATCTGTTACACTCTGAGTGGCAGGTTTTGTGGTGGTGTGTTCCTTCTACCATCTGCCCACACCACTAGTTTTTGGCTTATTTAAACCATGAGACTTCTCTAAAGTAAACTGCCTTAATAAACCGAGGTTAAAAAGGAGGGAGATCATTAAAAGGTGGTTAACTACATGTAGCTCTTTAAAGCGGCATTGTAGCTGCAGAGAGATCGTGTGGGATCCACGATCGTTCTGGAATTTTAGATTTCTAAAGGAACTCGCCAAAGTTTTCCTATCACGTTGTGAAAACGAGGACTTCTGGCGGTGGCTTAGGCGCCATTCACCAGACGGGCACAAACCCCGTTCCCTGGTTTCGGAATCCTAAACAGGTCCCGAAAGAATCATTTTGGAACGCTTGGTGTACGGTAGAGCCTTGTTACTCAAAGCGTGGTCCACAGTCCCGGCCTCACCCAGGAGCTTATGGGAAACGCAGCATCTCAGGCCCCAGCCCAGACCTACTGTCAGAACCCGTGTCTTCACCGCAGCCGCGGGGGATCCACAGGCACAATAAAGGGTGAGGAGCACTGTGCAGAGCCCGCATGTGCCTCTCAGCAGTCTCCCTTCTGCCTTATTGGTATCGCAATTCCGCAGGCTCCCCGGTACTTGGGCATCTCAATTTGCTGCTGGGGCGTGCAGTAGGCTTCTGATGCGTGCCCACGCTGCCTGACAGTCGTGGAGAGGAGCAGGTGCTCTCCCAGTGAGTGACAGCCAGGCGAGTGGCGCACTGGGGCGGTGCAGCCCTGCAGAGCCGCCACTCTTGACGGACAGCTCTGTTTCAGAGCTGTCAGCAACAAGCAGTTACGTTCCCTTCTGGGGGGTGGGGCGGGGAGGAGGGTGATGGTTGCCCAGGTCATTTATGGGAGGGTAAGGGGGAAAAAAAATGAAGTCTTTTCAAAACGGACAACTCCGATTGCTATTAAAATGCATGGGCACGTGTGCGGGCATAGACGTGCACACGGGCGCATGCGCTCTGACAGGCCAGCCCCGGGGGAGCAAGCTTCCAGGGGACTGATCACGGCACGGCGCCGCAACCAGAGAACCACAGGGACAGGTGGGTAAGTCACGACGGTTTCCTACAGAGCTGAACTGGAAACGACGCTCAGTCCTTGAGTGACGGTGCTCGGAGGGATATTCGACATCAAATCTGGAGAGATGAGGCTTCTATAACTTGAAGAGCTCCCTTTCCTGATTTCCATTTTGTTATAAATCTGATTTAAGCTCGCTGTTTATTAAAGTTTCCCTTTGCGATCACATTCTCATCAGATTTTTCTCAAAAACCGTTCTAGAGAGATATTGTGACTACCTGTTAACTGTAAAGCTATTCATGTAATTGGACTGTCGGTAAGAATGAACTAGTGTTTCCCTACTGCTTATTCAGCTTGTATATTTCGAGTGGTTTCAAGTTCCCTCCACCGCAACTTTGAAGTTCTCCAATTGGTTCTCCAAATTGGGTTTTCCAAATCTAATAGATGTTTGGTGGCTCAAGCTTTTTTTTTTAACCACCAGAGGGAGCAGTTGTATAAGATGAAATTTCAAATAAAAAAAGATGTCTTCCAGAACCTCCATGGCATGGAGTTTTAGGAACTCTTAGAGGATTTAAAAAAAAAAAAAAAAGTATCCTCTGTAAGTTTACTTTGTATAACTCATGATCTGTTTCCCGGCCTTCATGTCCATGTTCCTGAAATGCACACCAGTCCCAGACCGCTCTACCTTGCCCTGAATCAAGGTGGGAGACTGGCACCATACATTTTATTGGGGTCCCCGGGAGCTGGGAGAAATGTATACTCCTACTTAATCAGGAGTATCTCAATTCCCTCACATCTTAGGGTGTTTACAGAAATTGTCATGTGGTCTCCCTGGGGACAAATTATAGTGGAATGACCAGGGTGTTCAGGACACCCTCCTGAACCAGGGAACACCCTACTGATACAAGAGCAGCGTGGAGGCACCCCCCCTTCCCTTGTCCTCGAGAAGCCACTACCGATCTTCATCCTCAGAGAGAGGATGTCAGAGAGAACAATGGCCAGGTTGAGGATACTTAGAGATGTAAGCATTACGAGACGGACCTCATGGTTTAGTGTCAGGAGCTGGTTACTGAATCGGGTTGGTCTGAACAGGTCCTGAGGTCTGAGGTCTGAGGTCTGTTCAGAGCATTTCATGGAATGTAAACTAGATGGTCACAGGACTTGTGTTATTTCCTCATAATGATAACTAGGATTTACATACTCAGCTTTCCTCAAAGAACTCAAAGCAATTCACGTTCAGTACAACAGGTATCCTTCTCACAACTATCTCTTTTAGCTAGGCAGGTACCTGCGCACATCACATATGGGAAATAAATGACCAACATCACCCTGCCCATCTGGGCTGGATATCTTCGACCAAGGCCGGATTAAAAGCCAAAAACTATTACACTTGTTTTAATCCTTTCTATTAAATTATTGTCTCCAAAACAGAAGGCTGGATTTAGACCCAGGAAAAGGTTAAAGTAAGTGCAAAAACTGGAAACACCTCTTCCATAGCAATCACAACATGTAAAAAGAATTAACATTTAATTTTATTAGATCTATGCTACCGGCAGTTAATATTATATTACTTAGGAGATACTCAAGGTTTTTTTTTAAGAATATGAACAATTCTAAAAGATTATACAAAGTGAACCCTTCACCAATTAGTAAACAAAATCCTTCAGGATGACACAAGTGCAATTCCTTATATCTTCTAAACTTGGAGTTGTAATAAGATTACTAGCGTGAGATTTAGGTAAACTCTTGATTGTTCTTAAAGGGACTGGCAACGTGTGAGTGTTTCCTCCTAGTGTTGACATTTGGATGTATAATTCTTCAGACCTTTTCTGTGCATATCTATGCATGTGTCAATATTTACATGGATATGTATATACCTGTAATAATATATGCATACATTATAATAATATAATATTAGAGTCTATTTTATATATACCTACCAACTAGTTAATTTGGAAAATCACAACCTTGACATCTTACTGTAGAGCATAGAGCTCCACATCATTCGTGGGCTTCAGATCAGCCGGGCCCTGGTTCACATGCTATCCTGACCATGTACTAGCTGTGTGCCTGGGAGAGTAACTTAATCACCCCGTCTCTGCTTCCTCCTCCGTAAACTGAGTCAGGAGATGAGAAGAGGTACCACTGATGAGGTGTGTGGTGCCTGCCAGTTGGCATTCAAAAGATTGTTATTCCTCTGGCCTCTCTTCTAGCCTCTCCGACTCAATCAGCTTCTTGCTTTTAGAATCTAACAATAAAGACTCTTCTGTGGCTCTGAACTGTGGCTGGGCCACAGCCAGTGGCTCAAAGCTGACTTGAAATGAAAACGAATTCACCTTCAGCGTCCACACTTTCCAGAACTTTTAAAATTTTCCTCCTTGACAGGAGTTAAGCCTCTCCTTGCTCTCTCCCTCCATTTCTGTTCCCACCAGTCCTTTTGTCCAAGTAGTAAACCGCCTTCTGGCTTCCTTTGAAGCAGGAGAACTAGGGGAAAACCCTTCAAGAATGTTCCTTGAAGGTCCTCCTGTTCTATGGTGCTATGGAGCAGAAAAGAGTTGGACTGGCCTATGTTGTAGAGAGATACCCAAGATATACCACTTGTATTTCCTTTACTCTTGACCCAAACTTTTGGAAAGTTATAACTTTATGTATATATATTAAAGTAAGTTATTCATTGCTTTGAAACTTACAAATTTTTGAAGTCTAGACTCTTCGTATTTGTCTAGTTCTTCTCTTAATTCCTTAATAACTTCTTCTCTCTCCTTCAGTTTTTTAATCAAAACACTCATTTTGATACTAGTTGATTCATGCACAAAAGCCTCTTCTTCCACCTCAAAGAATTGCTAGGGGGGAAAGCAGGATTAAAAATCAGACACTAAGCAAGCACCATCAGAAACTAGTTCATGTTTTATTTAAGCAACAGTCTTGTAAGTTTTTTTATTTTTGTAACTTGCACACAATTTTCAGGAAATAACTATATTTGTATTGAATGATATGCTAAAGTGCCACAGAATATAGCACATTATGCTCCTATAAAACACAAAGCACAATGGGGTACTCTAACTGCATGGGCCACGCAAGTAATCACAGTAAACCTTAATTGTAAATTCACAGCGTGCTTGTGAATGTCCTACTTGGATCTTGCCCTAGAAAGGAAGATAACAAAAATTTGAATATGTAAAAACAGAAGTAAGCTTCAATGTTGCAACTAATTCCCCCAGTGGTTTGGTATGGAGATGTGGAGACAAGTACCGAATCTTTCCTTTTTTCCACAGAAAAGCTTTGCAGACCATTAAGCTAGACAGACTAGGCTTCATTTGAAAACTTAGGAAACTGAGACCAAAGCAGAGGAAGATGTATTAAAATAGAATTTTTTTTCCATGCAAAGTCGTGGATAATGAACCACTAGGTGTAAGAAAGTAATCTTCAGGGTCTATACGCATAATCATTCTAAAATAATGTAATTCTAACCATCATTCAGTTCTCTCCACATGAAAAAAAAAACGGTTATTTTTCTTCTTAAAAGAAATCAAATAAGCTGTTTTTTGATAACACTGATCAAATAGAAATTAAATGAAAAAAAATACACTCTCAAATTGGTTTTAAATGAATTTGTATATTAGTTGATACTTTATATCATGTATGGTACTGCCTCTATTTTAATTCATTTCACATTTAATTCATTTGGCTCAGTCCGTTAAGCGTCTGACTTGATTTCTACCCAGGCCATAATCTCGGGGTGGCGAGATCGAGTCCCACATCAGGCTCTGTACGGGGCACAGAGCCTGCCTGGCATTCCCTCTCCCTCTTCCTCTGCTCCTCCCCTATTCACGCTCTCTCTCAAAAAAAGATTTAATTCATTTGACCTTATATCATGAGCATGTCCCATGGCATTAACATTTTACATAAGTGTAATTACTGATGGTTACACCACATTCTGCTCTATAGAAATACCATTATTTATATTATATATATATAGTGTATATATAAAATACATACATGTGTATGTATGTATGTATGTATGTGTGTATGTATGTATTTTATACATACACATGTATGTATATACATGTATATACACGTATGTATATACATGTATATACATATATGTATATACATATATGTATATATATACACATACATATATGTACATAGATATACATAGATATGTATAGTTTTTAAGTTCTTCACCATACCGTGTCTTTATGCCTACACCTCTGTCCACATTTCTGATCTTTTTTTCTTGGCCTAGATCCTTAGAAGTAGAATTCCTGGCCGGAGCATGCAAATGTTTTAATGGTCTTGATTCACTTTACAAATTTATTTTCAAAAAGATTGTGCAGTTTATATTGTACCTTGAGGATGAGGATGTTTGTTTTACTACATTCCCTGAATCACTCTATATTTTCTGAGTCTTACTATGACAATATATGAACACAGTATTTTCTTTTTGTTTTAATCAGCATGTTCACAGCCTTTTTAAATTTATTTTTTATTTTAAAAAATATTTGTTTACTTACTTGAGACAGAGAAAGCAAGAGACAGAGCATGAGCAGAGGGGGGATGGGGAGGGGCAGAGGGAGAGGGAGAAGCAGACTCCCTGATAAAGCAGGGAGCCAGAAGAGGGGCTCCATCCCGGGATCCTGGGATCATGACCTGAGCGGAAGACAGACACTTAACCAACGGAGCCAGCCAGGCACCCCTGAATCAGCATGTTTTGATCACCATTCAAAGTGATTTTTTTTCATATGATATTATTTATGCTACATGTTTTGAAAATACTCAATTCTAATTATATGCCCTTTTACTGAGAACTCAAAATAGTTTTAGAACTTCCATTGATCTCTTTAGTAGTTTTACTGATTAGCTTTCCTATTTCCATTTGCTAGTGTAGAAGTGCTTCCCCGTTTGCACTCAGTGCTCTGCAGAACCAGGCCACGACACCAGACAGGGGAGAAACGCTTCCAAAATGAACGCTGTTACTCCCTTACTTCCAGCATATAAAAACTCTCGTTTTCAACCCTGATGTGTAAAATCATATTGTCCATTTCGAACTCTTTTGAGAATTACAGCATGATTCTGTTTTTATGTGTTCACTGCTAATGTATTTGAGCACATGCACATACAAAGAATGTAGTAAAACCTGATCACGTGTGCTAATACACCTAATATTCTATTTTGGAGTTAGAGTTACAAACTAAAATTGTTCCCTAATACATGATGAACACTGGTCAGCTAAGGAGAGTACGAGACCAATGGAAAACTCAGAGTTAAGCTAGGAGCAGAACACTGACGGGGCCTACGTTGCACTATTGTAAAAATCAGCATACGAATCTGCAGTACAGTGGGAAAGAGTGAAAGTAAAACAATCCACATGACAGTTCCAGCTTTTTACATGGAGTGATGTCAAAGAACAGGGCTAACCATGTAGAGCAGGATGGCCTGCGTCAGCAAACCAGCTCTCACTTAGCCCTGGGCCTCAGTCTTACTATCTGTAAAATGGGATTAATAGCAGTACCTAAAGGGCTCTGAGAATTAAATAGGACAATGCACCTAAACCATTTTGTATCTACAACACAGTCGGCTCCCTGTAAGTGTTAGCCTCTAACATTTGACTTCTGTTTCGCCTTGTCATTCAAACCCAGATGCCACTGGCCCTGGGAAGCCTTAGCACCCCACCTGCCCACCTGCCCTCCACTGCTGTGGTCTTTCTGTATCTTGTCAACACTCCTTTTGGGTCACTTCATCTATTATTTGCTTATTTGTTCACTAATTTTTTATGTTCTGAAGATGATGGATTTTACATTTCTTAAAAAGGTTTTATTTGTTTATTTGACAGACAGAGATCACAAGTAGGCAGACAGGCAGGCAGAGAGAGAGGAAGAAGCAGGATCCCTGCTGAGCAGAGAGCCCGACGCAGGGCTCGATCCCAGAACTCTGGGATCATGACCTGAGCCAAAGGCAAAGGCTTTAACCCACTGAGCCACCCAGGCACCCTGGATTTTACTTTTAAAGACTTATTTATTCACTTATTTTTTAAGAGAGAGAGTGGGATGGGGAGGGCCAGAGAGAGAGGGAGGGAGAGAACCTCAAGCAGGCTCCTCGCTGGGCAGAGCCTCACACGGGATTCAATCTCAGACCCTGAGATCATGACCTGAGCCGAAACCAAGAGTCAGACCCTTAACCAACTGAGCCACCCAGGTGCCCCTATTTTACTTCTAAAATTCACCAAAATAAAGATGCTTCCGACAAGCTGGCCAAGTTCTCCCCACTGTAACATGAGCGAGCCTGCCTTTAGGGAGGGCTCAGTCCCTCTGGACTTCAGGGCAGGGAGGGTCATGCCGTTCCTTGGAAGAACAAGACGTTTTACTTCTGACATTTCATAAAATCTGGTCTCCTGTCTCGTGTTTCTTACCTCTTACAAGAACCCTCAGGAAAATGCCACAGCTTTTTTTTTTCCTTTTTTAACTCTTCAATAACAACAACAGAACTGGATAAAGGAAAGAAAGATAGGAAGAAAACAAAAGCCATAAACGAAAGATTGAATAAGTGAATGAATAAAATGCCCCATATCTCAGTCTAGCCTCCTCTTACCCATCAAGATTCCTGTCCTCCCCAACTGTGGCCTCCCTTGGACATGGCATCCTGTGATGGAGGAGAGGAGCTGAATCTGGCTTTCTTTCCAAGTACCCAGAAATTTGACCAAACACCGGTCCAGATGTTGCCGTGAAAGTATTTTTTTTTCCTTTGGTGAGATTATTAAAATCGATAGACTGAGTAAAGCCGATCACCCTCCATAATGTCAATGGACCTCATCCCATCACGTGAAGGTCTTTGGAGAAAGACTGAGGTCCAGGAGCAAGGGGGAATTTTGTCAGCAGACTGGTTCGGATTTGAGTTGCAACATCAACACTTCCCTGGATCTCTGGTCTGCTGGTCTACCTCGCAGATTTCAAGCTTGCCAGCCCCCCACCATGGTGTGAGCCAATGCCTTGAAATCAGTCTCTGTCTTTTCCTCTCTCCTGTTCTCTATACACACACTGGTTCCGTTTCTCTGGAGAATCCTGACTAATATAATATCTACATCTAAAGACCATAAACTCATACCGACACCTCGAATTCCAACCCAACACCATGACATTCATTACAGCCTCTCTTCTCTCCATAGCATCAGCCCTCCTCTGGCAGCGGGGAAGCTGGCTCCCACAAGGCTTGACACGCTGATGTGTTTGCTCAGTCCTCCCATCATGGAACCCATTTCCTGACCACATTGTGCCACCAAGAGCTGCCTCTGATGCAGGCAATGGGACAGGAAAGGCAGAAGCATGTCTTTGGTCTCTTTGTTCACAATGGCAAGAAAACTTTATTTTGGATTTTAATTCCTTTGGTCCCGTAAGAAGAATTAATATTTGTATTTTAATTTTTCCTTCAGTATTGGAAAGTCAGGAGGAGTTGGTATTCAAAGTTCTGGCATAACCGTTGGCTTTTTAGTATTAGAATAATTTTATGATGCCATTTGGTTTCGTGGGCAAAACCTCTTGATCAACAATATTGAACAACACAGCTGGATATAATCTGGGGTGAGAAACAGACCAGAAAGTGAGTTCTTAGTATTAGATACAGAGTGACCTTGCTGTTCAAGGTAAATCATGCACTCCTCCAACCGGCTCCAGTTCTCCCAAGGCACCAGCATCAGGATCCCCAGAGAAGTGCTGTGTATTGGGGGGGCTGCATCATGAAGGTGGGAGCAGAGTTTTCTTCTCCCCAGGGCTCAGATACACAGCTAACTGATCATGGGCTAAATGATGAAGTTCAATGTATTTAAAAAAAAAAAAAGGAGGAAAGAAAAATCCAGGGAATCTTGTTTCCTTCCATGTGAAGTAACACCTCCACTGAGTTCTGACTCTGGAAGAGGAAACTTGGTCACATTTGGGGCATCCCCATACTCCCCCCTTTCTCTCCGGGGCCAACACTGCAGGAATGCATGCTCTGTCCCGGCAGGAAGAGACCCGCCCAGCCCAGTGCTGGCCTCTGATGGAGTCAAGTCTGCCAAGCCCTGAGAGTTAGCGCTAGGCAGGCAGCTTTCTCAGGAAAGCAGATGATCTCCATCTGCCGGCGCCCTGACTTTCTTTTTCAACTTGTCCACAACCTGGGTGGGGAAGAGCGGTATTATTTATCACGCATCATAAACACTGCAATAATATTTATCTTTCAAGGTGGCAAATCCACGCATGTCAGGAAAACTGCTGAGAATTCTACAATGATTCTTTGATCTTCAACATAAAGTATTGATTCCTTAGGCTCATTTCCTGCACCACCTCTCACCACCCTCTCCAGTCCCCCGTCCTCCGGCCTCACCAAACTACCTGCAGCTCCCCACTGCCTTACCCCTGAATGCCTCTGTTCTGTGAAATGGGTCCATCCCTGGTTCCTCTCATCCCTCCCGCCAAACTTGCCAAATAGTCACCATCCTTCAAGGCTTAGCTCAGGAATCACCTCATCCCGAAAAGCTCTCTTAACTACTCCCCGAACCCCCACAGAAGACTTGGGCACCCACCAGGGGCAAACCTCAATTATGGATCCTAATTGCTAAATTTTCTTTCCTCTTTCTTCTTTTTCTTTCTTTCCCCCCTTTTCTTTTCTTTTTTTTTCTTTTCTTCTCTCCCTTCCTTCCTTCCCTTCCTTCCTTTTCTTTCTTTTATTTCTCTCTCTCTACCTCCCTCCTTCCCTTTTTCTTCCTTCCTTTCTCCCTCTCTCTCCCTCTCTCTCTCTCTCCCCCTCCTTCCAAAGACTTTATTTATTTATTTCAGAGGGAGAAATAGCTAGGGATAGAGTGACCGCAAGCAGGGGGGCGGAGGAGAGGGAGAAGTGGACTCCCCGATGAGCAGGGAGCCTAATGCCGGACTCAATCCCAGGACCCTGGGATCCAGACCTGAGCCGAACGCAGGTGCTTAGAAGGCAGATGTTTAAGCAGCTGAGCCACCCTAGTGCCCTTTTTCTTTCTTTCTAATCTCTTATAGCCACTAGATTATGAACAACTTGAGCGCCAGGACTGGTTTTGTCTCTGCTACAAAATCAGACAATGCATAGATGACTCAACAACTGAGTGAAACAACAGTTCACGTCCATGACATCATGCACTGCCATGTCCTAGGACGTTTTCACTAAGAACCGTCATCTATCTCCAGTACCATAGCATAAATCAAGTCCTTCGGCACCTTTCTTGGTTATGTTCAGGCCCTCTATTCAGAGAACGTTCGTTGACTATCCATGATGCGTCAGGCTCTCTGCTAGGGCCAGAGTACGAAGACGAATACAGCTTAGTCCCTGGTCCACGGGAACAAAGATTCTAGAGTACAGACCAATCCACAAGCGGGTAATTGTGATATAATTCAGCGTGTTGATTCTCCGGGAAAGAAAGAGCCTTCCAGCAAGAAGGAACCTTCTGGGAAAATTCCAGGGAGGTGACTAATAACTTGAGGCATGCAGAGGGAGGCAGGTGATAGCAAGTATTTCAGGATTGCTGGAGGGTAAATTTTTCACCAAGAAGTGTTAGGAGATAAGAGTGGAGAAATGCAAGGGCCTTTCTGGGCCCCGCTAAAGGCTTAGACGTCATCCTACAGTTCTGGAGAAGGTGCTGGAAGGTTTCAAAAAGGGGCAGGATGTGAAGGGATTTATGTTTTTGAAAGACCAGTCACTTGAGCAGGGAGACACAGAAGTACAGAGACCAGATGGGAAGCAAGGTGACTGCCTGACCTAGTTCTTTCTGTGGAAGAACATAAAAAGGGATGAACTTAGGAAGTAAAAAAGTGGCAGAATTTGATGACTCACTGAAAACTAGGGTGTATTTTGTATCTATGCCGTGTCACAAACACACAGCTTTACCACAAACTTACTGGCTTAAAACACACATGCATTCTCTTAGTTTCTGTGGGGCAGGAATCCAGGAACAGCTTGGGTGGGCCCCCTGCTGCCATCCAAGTGTCCTCTGGGTCTTGGTGGAGGCTTGACTGGGAAAGGATTTTGCTTTCACGTTCACTCAGGTGGTTGGAAGGATTCACATCCTTGCACCCGGAAGACCGGGGGCTTTAGTTTCCCGCTGTCAGCCAGAGGCTGCCCTCTGTTGGTGGCTGCCTGCCATTCTTTACCTCCAAATGTTGGGGCTCCCCAACATGGCCTCTTGCTTCCCCAAGCCAGCAATGGAGAGAGAGAGCGAGACTCAGCAAGACGGGAGCTACGCTCTTACGAGATAGAATCATCCAGGCACCTTGGCTCTAACCTGTGGTTAGAGGCAAGGCTGGCATCCCACCCACTCTCAAGGAGGTGAGGAGGGTGATGACACAGGTGGGAACCCCGGAGGCCGGACTGTGGCGTCCAGCACACAGAGTGACGACTAGCTTCCCAGACCAGCTGGACTGTGCCACCGACCCCTGAGACCAGGAGACTCGGGGGGCGGTGCGGGAGTGAGGGGGAAGATACGCTGTAAGCTTTGTGTCGTGGTTGAGTCTGCGGGGACTTCTTTTGTAGCTCATGTAACTCATAAACTTATTTTGTAACTCTTCACGTTAGTTTTTGTTTTTTGTGTGTGTGTGTGTGTGTGTTTTTTTTTTCCCATTTCACCAGGCAGTTTTCTCTCCCACCCTCTCCTCTGCATAAAGCCTCCTTCAGGCCACTGACCGTGCTCCAGGGAAGGCGTTCCTCCCTGTCCGAGGAGATGCACCCTGCCCTGGGCAGAGGCCCGTCTTCATTTCCTAAGTCAGAGTCCAGAGAATTTAATCCCCTCCAAATACCAAAATGTTGGTATTTCCGTGCACAATACTGTTAGTAGGACTTTTTTAAAAATCTGAAATGAAAATCACTTTAACCACCAGATAGTATTTGCTGCATTAAAATTTGGGATCTAAAATTAGTGCCCTCATTAGATAATGGTTCTTCTACACGTCTCCTACCTTCAAGAGGCATTAAGAACATGCCCGTCCACAAAGCAAGGCTTCTATTGCGAGAATAAATGTTTTCCCAGTTCGAAGACTTTTAAAAACAATGTTAACATTTTATCATTTTAACAAATGCATATTTAACAGCCTTGAAATGGATTTGGGTAATTCTGCATCAAACCTTCATCTATATCTAAGTAAAGAAGAGGACAAACCGGAGATGCTTTTCTTGGAACAAACACTTGCTAACCATAAAAGGCTTGCGGTCCTGCAAAACAGACAATGCACTGTTCACAATGATCTCTTCGCAGTCATCAAAGAAGAGATGTGATTATGTGATGGGGAAATACTGGAAGTTAACGTATAACAATTTTCCATTCTCCACATTAAAGGCAATCAGAAAGAGATTTCTGGGAAGGTAGAAAACTTGGCACAGAAATTGTGGCTTAAATGATGAAACAATTGATGCTTTTTTTTTTTTTAAACATCATGTTTTGTTTTGTTTTAAAGACTGATTACATTTTCTTCCATCTTTTGTAGTATAGCTTATATTTTGAGCTACACATATTCTATCTGCTAGTAGTTTATTTTAAAGATTTTATTTATTTATTTGAGAAAGAGAGAGTGAGCATGAGAGAAAGAGAAAGAGAGGAGCAGGGGAGGGGCAGAAGGAGAGGGAGAAGCAGACTCCCCGCTGAGCAGGGAGACAGAAGTGGGGCTCCATCTCAGAACCCTGAGATCATGACCTGAGCTGAAGGCAGACACTCAACTGACTGAGCCACCCAGGTGCCCCTATGTTAGAACTATGTTCTTAATGTTGACGTTTTATGCATTTTTGTTTTTGTTGTTTTTCTTCAGGTTCATAACATGTGTATCTGAAATGTAGCATATATTTGGCTCACTACTTAAGAAATGTCTATGAGTGGGACGCCTGGGTGGCTCAGTTGGTTAAGCGGCTGCCTTCGGCTCAGGTCATGATCCCAGCGTCCTGGGATCGAGTCCCGCATCGGGCTCCTTGCTCAGCGGGGAGCCTGCTTCTCCCTCTGCCTCTGCCTGCCACTCTGTCTGCCTGTGCTCACTTTCTCTGACAAATAAAATGAATAAAATCTTAAAAAAAAAAAAAGAAATGTCTATGAGTGACAGGGGTGGGGGAAGTGGAGGAAGATGGTTAAAGGGCAGAAACTTCCAGATGTAGGATAAATAAGTGCTGGGGATGTAATGTACAATGTGAGGACTATAGTTAACAACACCATACGGTATATGTGGACGTTGGTAATAGATCCTAAAAGTTCTCATCACAAGGGAGAAAAAAGTTTATAACTATATGAGGAGATGTATATTAACGATCGTCGTAATCAATTTGAAATATACACAAGTCACACCTTAAATTCACAGAGAGCTGCAGGTCAATTACATCTCTGTCAAACTAGAAGAAGACCTGTGACTTCTAAAATACCTTAAAATAAATACTAAAATAAATAAGTTAATTAAGTAAAATGGCATCCTTTGTATTTTATGGAAAACCAATATAAAAAAATGCGGAACCCGAGGTCTGCTTCAGGCCACCTCTTTGTGCTGTCCGTGGCCAGGCTCTAGACTGAGGGGCACTAACTTCCTTTTGTGTTCCAGGGGGTTTGACTTTTCGCAGAGTCACCAGGGAAACACTCCTGGTGGTTCTCATTACATGTTTATCCTGCCTGTTATGAGGGGGCTAGGAAACTACAGAACATTTTAAGGCAGCGAGAAGGATGCTGAGGAGTCTGGAACCTTCTTCCCGTGAGGACCCATTAAGGAGTTGGAGAAGGCGTGGATGTCAGTGTTTTCTCCAACCATGTGAGAACATGTGGAAGACGAGCGTTCACCGCATTCACCTTTCCTTCGGAATGTCAATGATAGCTGAACCGAGAAGGAGGTCACTGAAATAAAAGCTTAGATATAAAAGTTTGCATTTTTCTGTAATCCACCGGAATGAAACTTGTCTTTTTTGTCTTTCCAGAGAAATCAAATAAATCATGACGCAGCACAGGGAACACTCTGCCCAGTGCCCAGCCCACAGCAGATCATTCAGTATGTGATAACGGCTTTCATTATCATTAATGATCAGCCTAGAGAAAACGGGGACTTTCCCCAAGCATCTTCACCTATGTTTCTGTAACTAATGCCCATCACCACCTAAGACAAAAGAATAACCATGGGCCCAGGCTACATTAGGTTCCAGCAGAGCCCATCTATACAGAACGTGGCTCTCTCTAGAGCCCTGGGTCCTTTTCTCAACATATACATCTCTCCGTACCTCCCCCTCTCCTCCAACCCATCTCAGAAAACAGAAACCCCAACCCATCACAGAAAACAACTCATTAAGAAGGTAATGACTTCATTCCTTAGCCCTCTGTTGGTAAAGGAAACGGTGGTGCTTTAATTTGAGGAAATGAAATTCTAATAATTATATTCCCAGCACTCTGAGGGTGTGAATGTGCCCAATGCTTTTGAACGACGGGAAGTGTTCTCCTCCCCTACCGTGTCACCCACAGAGCATCTTCTGCTTGAAGAACCCTGCGAGAACACGCCAGCATTGATTCTGTACATACTTATAGGGCCTGCTGGGCACAGTTCTGGGCTTCACAAATTTCCCCGTGTGTAAGAAAATCCTCAACGTCTCATGGAGATGGAGAAGAATAGAGCTTCATAGTCTCTAAAATTCTCTTTAAAAGACCTGGGAGACCATCAACTGAAAAGGCATCCAAGTTCATGCAGTGAGACCCAGGAAGTGAGCACATGCCAAACGGGAAAGCAAAATTAAACGATCTTCTGTGCCAAAGAGTCTGAACTGAGAGTCGCCTCCACCGGGCTCTCAGTCTTCATTTGAACTTCACCTTGATGCTTTTCTGCAAAGAAGCCTTTTTTAGTCTGATTCAGACTCTTCAGCTTCAGAAAGGTCACAGGACTCTCCTCTTTGCCAGGATCTACGTCCATCACATGGAGTATGAAGCTGGTTATTGGCTTCCTTGACGCATTCGTGCCAAAAGACTCTGTCCCTAACCCATTTCTCGTCTTACAATTTGCACTAATTCTTCCACTTGATGAGGCAAAGAAACAACTAGCCCTGCCCTACTCAGGGACGAGGAACAGGCTCTATCCCACGCAGGCCTCTGTGAGGGGACCTGATTAACCCAGGCAACACTGTGCTAGGGTCAGAGAGGAACCCAGCCTTAGGACTTAGTTCACCTGTTTCATTCATTCTAGCCTGATTTTTCTTACGTTAATCTCTGGAGCCCTGATCCCCATTTGGCTTGTGTACACCTAACATCCAAAATCCAGTCCCTCTGGCTTTATTAACCCTTTACTGACCTACTTTTCTGATATAATTTTAGCCTTCCCCACAAGCATATATTCTATATTTATTTGCTCACCCTATGCACTAAGACTATAGGCAATTACATGTCTACCAACAGCCCATCTCAAAAGACTAATTAGTCCTACTCTCCTTCCACCCATCTGCTCCAAATTATTCCAAACAAAAAGCCATTATTATACTTAATTATGAGTTACTGATGGATTTCTTTCAAATTCAGTAATGACAAAAGAATGACCACTATCTTATTACTTAATATCATTCTGCAATGTCTGTCTAGTGTAAAAGACAGATAGAGACACCATTGAGAAATTAAGACATGAATATTGTCATTTTCCGTGAGTAGATATTTGTGCTTAGAGGATACAAATGAATCAACTAAGAACTATTAAAATGTCTGATCAAAGTTGAACTTAAGACTTGAAATCATAAAACTGTTAGAAGAAAATATAGGCAGTAAGTTCCCTGACATTGGTCTTGGTCATGATGTTTTGGATTAACACCAAAAGCAAAGGCAAAATTAAACAAATGAGAGTACAACAAACTAAAAACCTTTTGAATAGCAAAGAAAACCATCAAATGAAATGAAAAGGCAACATACTGAACGGGAGAAAATATTTGCAAATCATATATCTAATAAGGGATTGATACCCTATATATATATATATATATATATATATGTTGGCATATATATATATATTATATATATGTGTGTGTGTGTGTGTGTATAATATAACTCATTAACAAAAAAATCCTATTAAAAAATGGACAGAGGATGTCAATAGAAATTTTTCTAAAGAAGACATACAAATGGCCAACAGGCGCGTGAAACATCATTAATCCTCAGGGAAATGTAAATCAAACCCAGAATATCAGCACACACCTGTTAGAATGGCTGGTATCAAAAAGATAAGAAATAACAAGTGTTGGTGAGGATGTGGAGGAAAGGGAACACTTGTGCCCTGTTGGAGGGAATGCAGACTGGTGCAGACACTGTGGAAAACAGTATGGAGGTTCCTCAAAAAATTAAAATTAGAACTATGGTATGATCCAGCAATTCCACTTCTGGGTATTTATGTGAAAGAAACAAAATCATTCATTCAAAAAGATATCTGCACCCTAATATTCATTATAGCATTATATATAATAGCCAAGACATAGAAATAATTTAAGTGTCCATTGATACATGAATGGATAAAGAAAATGTGAGATAGATATATATAACAAATACCATTATATAACATATAAATATATATTTATATTACATACAATAAATACTACATATAATATATGCTATATATATGTTATATAACATATATATAGCATATATTATATGTAGTATTTATTGTATGTAATATAAATGTTATATATGTTATATATGTTACATATATATGTTATATATGTATGTATATATGTTATATATAGCATATATTATATGGTATATATTATATGTTATATATAGCATATATTATATATATATAGCATATATTATATATATAAAACAAAATACTATTCAGACATGAAAAAGAATAAAATCTTGCCATTTGCAAAAACATGGATGGACTTTGAGGGCATTATGGTTAAGTGAAATAAGTCAGAGAAAAATAAATACCAGGAGTTCACTTATATGTAGAATCTTAAAAAGGAAGGAGGGGAGCCTGGCTGGCTTAGTTGGTAAAGCATGTGACTCTTAATGTTGGGGTTGTGGGCTCGAGCCCCACATTGGGTGTGGAGACTAATTAAAAATAAAATCTTTAAAAAAGAAAGGCAAAGAGGGGTGCCTGGGTGGCTTGGTCATTAAGCATCTGCCTTCAGCCCAGGTCATGATCCCAGGCTCCTGGAACGGAGCCCCGCATCACATCATCGCATCCCATCAGGCTCCATGCTCAGGGCGGGGGGCGGGGGCTGCTTCTCCCTCTGCCTGCCACTCCCCCTGCTTGTGCTCTCTCACTCTCTCCCCATCTCTGACAAATAAATAAATAAAATCTTAAAAAAAAAAAAAAAGAAAGAAAGAAAGGCAAAGAAAACTGAACTCGTAGATACAGAGAATGGACTGGTGGTTGCCAGAGACAAGGTGTAGGGAATGGGTGAAATGGGTGAAGGGCGTCAAAAGGTACAAACTTCCAGTTATAAAATAAATTAAGTCTTGAGGAAGTAAGGTACAGCATGGCGACTATAGTACACAGTACTCTACTGTGTATTTGAAAGTTGCTAAGAGAAAAAAGTCTTATAAGTTCCCACAACAAGAAAAAAGTTGTAACTATGTGGTGATAGATGTTAACTAGACTTACTGAGGTGATCATTTCACAATACACACAAATATTAAATCATGTTGCATACCTGAAACTAATATAATGTTATGCTGAGTATACTTCAATTAAAAAGAGAGAGAGAGAGAGATCTGATGATCCCACATTCGGAAATCTACCAACAAAGTGATTGGATACAATATTTACTGAAATCAAAGGTCTCACATCAAAACATTTTGGTGTGAAGAAATCAATCACAAAATAGCACAGATTGTACTCCCATTTATGTGAAATGTTCAGAATAGGTACATCTGTAGGGACAGAAAGTAGACTAGCAGTTGCCAGGGGTTTGGAAGGGAAGAATCGGGAGGGACTGCTAATGGGTACAAGCTTTCTTCTGGAGGTAATGAAAATGTTTTAAAATTAGATTATGATGATGGCTGCACAACTGTGTGAATATACAATAAACCAGTTAACTGTATGCTTTAAATGAGTGAATTTTATGCAATATAAATTATACCTTTAAAGCTGGCACCTGGATGGCTCAGCAGAATAAGCTACTCTTGATCTCAGGGTCATGAGTTTGAGCCCCATGTTGGGTGTAGACATCACTTAAATAAATGAATAACTTAAAAAAATCAAAGGATTCCATGTATACCAAAATACTCTTGAAATATGACAAAAAGATCCCATATTCTAAGGACATAAAATATAATACTTAGAAATGACTTCGTTGTATGAAAAAGAAATATAACCCACATAAGTAAAATTATGAAACTTCATTGGGATCTATAAAATAAGATATAAGTGAATCAAGAGGTATTCTTGAATAGGAAGACTGAATATTATAAATGGTACAAATTTCTTCCAAATTTATGAATAATTTCCCAATCTGTTCAATTTTAATAAAAATGCCAAAGAGGGCCTTTTTGAGGCGACAGTAAACAAAATTCTAAAGTTTACCTGGAAGGATAAAAAAGGAATGGAAAAACTGCTTGTTGATTCAAAACTAGTGACAATCTCCTTGACTTTTTCAAGGATTTTATAAGCTCCTAAATCCCTTTATTGAATCTATCTGGGGGCACCTGGGAGGCTCAGTCGTTAAGCGTCTGCCTTCGGCTCGGGTCATGATCCCAGGGTCCTGGGATCCAGCCCCGCATCACTGGGATCCTTGCTCGTCAGGAAGCCTGCTTCTCCCTCTCCCACTCCCCCTGCTTGGGTTTTTCTTTCTCACTGTTCACTGTGTCTCTCTGTCAAATAAATAAAATCTTTAAAAAAAAAAAAATCCTCATGTGTTTGAAATACCTAGAGAAATTTGTTTTCTTACCTGAGTCTGAGCTTCTACATTTCCCAAACCAAACATAGCTAAATAAGATGTAAGTTTTAGAAAAGCTTTTCTTTTGTCTCAAATGAGGTACGACAATAACATGCAAGAGATTGTTTCAAAAGTTAAATAGATTTAAAACGTGTTCCATAGCTGAAAAGGGACTTGGTACCTGTATCCTCAATTGGCCTCCAGAGGGCAGCAGAGTCATTTATCCTTAACAAAGCTACCCCTTAAAGCAAGTGTTTCTTTGGTTATTGTGGTTTGGTTTTTTGTTTTGTTTTGTTTTGTTTTCAACACTTTTTTTGTGTTTTTTCTTAGGACGGAGCCCCAGCAAACTGGGTGGCCAGGATGAGGCAGGCTGTCTGAGGTTATGATCAAAGCAATGACAACAACCAAAGGGAAGATTCAAATAATCACTTTGATACCATTAAAGCAATTCTTTTATTATATAAACCAACTACAATTAACACACTGATGCCCAAGTATATTTAACCAGAATATGTTTATGAAAAACTGATGACTAGAATGCATTTAATCATTTCAGGGCTTTCTACTTTTAGAAGTACAAGAAGTATATATAAAGAGTGATAGTCACTTATTCTGCCACACTTTTTTAAGGTTTATTTATTTATTTTTAATAATCTCTGTGCTCACCATGGGGCTGGAACTCATGACCCCAAGATCAAGAGTTGCATACTCTTCCAAGTGATCCAGCCAGGCGCCCCATTCTGCCATATTTTTTGAGCATTTAATACACACTAGATGTATCTCAGTGTCCCAGAAATTGTTGAAGATTAGGAAAACATGTTCAAAAAAAATCATGGGATTCTGCCTTAATCTCCCACTACAAACAACAAAAACTCTGGATAAGGTAGGTGAAATGCATCTTACAAGCTGACAAAGAAGGCTACTTAGGCTAAAACCAAGTGAATGCAGAAATGCAGAGAGCTGTGCAGCTCTCTGAAGCTGGCCTTCACCTCAGGGCACTGCCAACCCAGGTACATGTGAACTTGGGTTTACATCTCTTTGTCCCACACAGAGAAGAGACATCCCCTCCAACCTCCTCAAAGTGGTAATTCTAATTCTAAATAATAGGAGGCCTCCTCGTTAAGGTTGAGACACCAAAGGGCCACTCCTTCGGTGTAAGAACAGACCAGAACTACCTTGAACTGTGCACCCCTCCCCCACCCCACTCCCAGTGAAACTGCCTTCTGTCTGCAAAAGTTGGCTCTGACTACAGAGAAGGGAAAAACATTTCTTCTGACTTTTATGAGCACAAGATGAAAGATGTCCTACACAGCTTCTGACCCAAAGTCATACATCTGGGTGGTCTAAATTGCCTCAAGCTAAAAGTCAGATTAAAGTGGTCACAGATCTAGGGATCCCACAGAAGCAAACAGAAATCTACAGAAACTGACTTCTGTTCTAGGCCTCAAAGAATTCCCACAGAAATATGAGTTCACAGTCAAAAATCACAAAACCCAAAAGTATCTCACATGAGTGACAGCCAGCCTTTATCAGACACTCGAAGATGGAAATGGTGAAACACAGAATATAAATCAAGCATAGCTAAATATATTTATAGAAATAACAGGACTAAAATTATGCGCAACGAGCAAGAGCCATAAACAATAACCAATAACCGAGCATGGAATGTCAAATAGAATTTCTAGTCACCAAAAATACTATAAGTAATATTCAAAAACTCAATGAAATGGATAAAATAGTAATAAGTGGGTTTAAAAATATGGGATTATATTTTTTATATGAGAACAATGAGGGGAAAGGGGCTGGAGAATGAGTTAATGCCAAATGACTTCTTCAGTCCTGCGCTCTGAAACCCCTGTTGAAGACTCCAATGACTGCATTCAGAGAGCTGTGGGCTGGTGAGCAGAACTAGAAGCGGGGAGGGGGCTGCACCCGGAGAGGTCGTAGAAGCTTCGAGCCCCTGCCCTGTACCTTGTGTTAGCATCTGAAGGGGAGCAGAATTTTCCACTCCAAAATATGTCTCTTCGGCATAAGGATTATTTTAAGCTGATCACTTTTTTTTTTTTTTTAAGCTGATCACTTTTAAAGAACAGCAGACACCGAAGAAGCTTTGAAAACTGAGAACTTTTTCTTCTGTCAGAGATTTGTCAGAGACAAGAGACTGTTAGAGACACAAGACACAGAAGAGGCTCGGATGGGGAAAATCTTCATTTGTAAGGGCGTCCCTTTCCCGGTACCAGAAAGAGGATGACTAAAACTTGAGAAACGAGAAATGCTTATCAATGGACAAGGCAAGGACTTCAATCTGCCTAACAGTCATAACTTTGTTTACTGGACTTTGCCTGGTGATTTCCGGTAACTGGCTCCTCCCCACCCAACATCTTCTTTTGTCTTTAGCTGGAGATGGTATTTAAGGGGGTGGCTTGGGCCAGTTTGTGGAGTTAGTGTTCCTGGGTCCTTCCCATGTATATGGTAGGTGTGCGTATTATTAAATTTGTTTGTTTTTCTCCTGTTAAATCTGTCATTTACTGGGGAGGAAGGTGGGGCTCAGCTAAAAACCTAGATGGGAAGAAAGGAAAATTAGTTTGGCTCCCTTACACATCTCTTCTGTTTGGCTTTTTGGGTTGTGTCCTAATGAACCCATAGCGGTAATAAGTTGCTTTGTTGAGTTCTCAGGGTCCTAGGAAATCATCAAACCTTGGTGGGAGGGGGCCAGGTGGGGAATACCAAATTTATAGCCAGTTGGTCAGAAGTACTGGAACTTGAAACGGCATCTGAAAAGGAGCAGTCTCGAGGGCTGGAGCCCTTTACCTGGGCGGGGGGGGGGGGGGTCTGCCTCCACTATGCATTGTTGGTATCAGAGTTGAATCAAATTTTTGGACAATCCAGAATATGCCACTGGGGCATGATACTTTCAAAGGTGACTAAGGAATAGAAGGGGCAGGAAAAGTCCTAAAAATAGCATAATACTCCTTTTGTAAAGGAAAATTACATTTATAAGGGAATTTTCCATTTGTAAATGTGTCTCCCTCTTCCATATGTGGAGGAGGACTCTTAGCAGCTCTTATGCATGGAGAAGACACTGACTTGAATCTGTGTAATGAATCTTACTGAACTTGTTAACCATACTTTCCCTAGTCACTTTTCTGTAACTTACCTCCCTACCGCCCAAATAACTTTTCTTTCGTTTAGCCTCTTCTCCAACTCTGTTGCCCTCTGGGATGGCATATAAGCCCCCAAATTCTGGCTGCCTCCTTAAACCACATTTCTTTGTGAACTTGAATATATGGCACTTAATTAAATCTGTTTTTCTCTCCTCTTAATTTGTCTTTTATCAGTTTGATTTTTGCATTGCACTCATTGAAACTTGGAGGATAGAGGAAAAAGTGTTTCCTCCTCTATGACATCCTGTTGGAGTCAAGTAGCTAGAAAAGACTGTATATTTAGTGTTGGGAGGAAAAAAATTCTTAACTATAGGAAAATATACATTTCCCCCCAAAATGGTCTATAGGTTTTAGTGCAAACCCAATACAATTTTCAGTGAGTTTATTTATACAGTATAGTACTAAATACATTATTTAGCATATATGGAAG